>NW_027186455.1:248662-355660 GCF_028583685.1 Petaurus breviceps papuanus | reverse complement strand
TATATTAAGCATTTGCTTTTAAAACTTTGAATTCCAGATTCATTCCCTTCCTCCCTTGTCACCCACCCTTACTGGGAAGATAAGCAATTCTGTATAAGTTGTACATGTGTAGCTAATGCAAAACACTACTATAGTAGATACATTGTAAAAAACTAACTATATTTCCCTCCCTCCTATCCCACCTCCCACTTGTTCTATTCTCTACTTTGATCCCATCCCTTTTCAAAAGTGGGTGCTTTCAACTTTCCTCCCCCCCCAGCCTGCCCTCCCTTCTATCATTTCCCCTCTCATCCCCTTCCCCCCTACTCTCCTGTAGGGTGAGATGCCCTATTTAGTGTGTATGTCATTGCCTTCCTGAGCCAAGTTCAATAAGAATAAGGTTGACCCATTCCTTTTGCCTTCCTGTTCTTCCCCTCCACTGTAACCATTTTTTCCTTCCCTCTTCTATATGAGATAGTTTACTCCATTCTATCTCTCCCCATCTCCTCTCATTATATTCCTCTCTTACCTCTTAATTTCGCCTTTTAAGTATCATCCCTTCCTATTAAATGGGTCCTGTGCCCTCTATCTATGTATACCTGTAAACATATATACACACATTCACATATGTATTCATATGGCTGTATACCGTCCTATATAGACACACACACACACACACACACACACACATACACATATATTCCCTTCAACTATTTTCATTCTGAGAAAAGCTTCATCAGTTACAATTGTTATTTTTCCATGTAGGAATGTAAATAGTTCAACTTTGATAGGTTTCTTATGATTTCTTTTCCCTGTTCACCTCATGCTTCACTTGCTTCTTGTATCTGAATGTCAAGTTTTCTATTCAACTCTGTTTTTTTCATCAAAAATGCATGAAAGTAGGGGCAGCCATGTAGCACAGTGAGTAAGAGCACCAGCTCCAGTGTCAGGATGACCTGGGGAATCAAATCCCAGGCTCAGACACTTAGCACCCACCCAGAAACACCTGGCCGTGTAACCTTGAGCAAGTTATTTAACCCCAATTGCTTAGGGGCGGCCAGGTGGCTCAGCAAGTAAAATCACCGGCTCCAGTGTTGCAATGACCTGGGGATCAAATCTGGGCTCAGATACTCAGCACCACACCCAGAAATAACTGGCCATGTAACCTTGAGCAAGTTACTTAACCCCGATTGCTTAAAAAAAAAAAAAGAATACTTGAAAGTCCTCTATTCCACTGAGTGACCATATTTTCCCCTGAAACATGATACTCAGTTTTGCTTGGTTAGGTGATTCTTGGTTTCAATACCAGCTCCTTTGACCTCTGGAATATCACATTCCAAGCCTTCTGATCCCTCAGTGTAGAAGCTGCCAGATCCTGAGTTATCCTGATTGTGTTTCCACAATATTCAAATTGTTTCATTCTGGCTGCTTGTAATATTCTCTCCTTGATCTGTAAATTTCAGAACCTGGCTATAATATTCCTAGGAGTTTTCTTTTTGGGATCTTTTTCAGGAGGTGAGCAGTGGATTAGTTCACCTCTATTTTGCCCTTTGGTTCTAAAACATCAGGGCAGTTTTCCTTGAGAATTTCTTGGAGGATGATTTCTAGGTTCTTTCTTTCATCATGGCTTTCAGGTAGTCCAATAATTTTTAAATTATCTCTCCTGGATCTATTTTCTAGGTTTTTCCAATGAGATATTTCACATTACCTTCTATTCTTTCATCTGTTTGGATCAGTTTAATAGTGTCTTGATTTCTCATAAAGTCATTAGCTTCCATCTGCTCCAATCTAATTCTGAAAGACTGATTCTCCTTAGTGAGCTTTTGAGATTCTTTTTCCGTCTGGCAAATTTGGCTTTTTAAGGCATTCTTCTCCTTGTTGCCTTTTTGAGCCTCTTTTGCCATTTGAGTTAGTCTGTTTTTTAAGGTGTTATTTTCTTCAGTCAGGCTGTTGACTCTCATTTGGTAGTTTTCTTGCATCATTCTAATTTCTCTTCCCAATTTTTCTTCCACTTCTCTTATCTGCTTCTTAAGGTCCTCTATGGCCTGTAAGCAGCTCATATTTTCCTTTGAAGCTTTTGGTGCAGGAGTTCTGACTTCACTGTCTTCCTCCTGTTCCATGCTTTGATCCTTTTTGTCCCCAAAATAGGAGTCTAATATTGGATTCTTCTGTTTGCTTTGCTTCCTTTGCTTGGTCATGTTGCCTCTCAATTACTTGAGTTTTGGGCTTTTTGCCACAGTAGGACTTTGCTACCAGACAGGGGAGCTTCATACTAAACACTGGGGTTTTCTCAGATGCTGGACGTATTAGTTGGGTGCCCTCTCTGAAGTCTCCACATGCTTTGGCAAGCTGGTCACACACCCCAGGACCTCTACCCTAGACCTCAATCCATATCCAAGCAGGTTAAAGCAAGAGCGATTACCCCTCAGATTGGTGGCTTGGTTCCCCTACACTCTGCAGGCCATGAGCTGAAGCTGTCATGTGTCAGTGGCTGTGCCACAGCCCTCAGTGGCTTCTCTCCCAGGGGGCAAAAGCTGACACATTCCCAACTACTGGGTCCCAAAGTCCAGACCGCACTGACCTCTCACTTTGTCCTTAGCATCTATGTGTTGATAATTGTGGACCACCACAGCTGCTGGTGATCTGGAGTCCCTCCAGCAGGTGGTTGGTCAGGCCTGATCTGGGGCTAAAACCTCTGGCTCTGGAGGGGCTGGGGTCAGCTCCCAGAGCGCTGCACTGCCAATTCCTGCCAGTCTGCTGGGCTGTCCTCAGTGAGAGGTTAGCTTCTCTGTGTCATTTTGTAGGTTCTACATTGGTTGTAGCCCCAACCAATTCTTTTTACAGATGAGAAAATTGAGGTTCATTGTGGGACAGTGACATATTCAAGGCAACATAGCAAGTTTCACGAACTCAGTCCTCAGTCTTCTTACTCCCAGTCTAGGACTCTAACCATGACAGCAGGAATGGATGGAGCTTATGTTCTATTGACATAACATTGGACAATCTTCCAAAACACAAGGAAGTATTAGTGTTGGTGGTATTTTTGGGGGGTGGTGATGGTTGATAATTCAACAAGAAAAATAAAGAGCTTGTGTTTGAGAGACTCTTCATAATAATTTACATTTCTATAGTGCTTTCAGTCTTACAAGGTACTGTCTTCATAACAATCATATGAGGCAAGTGGGACAAATATTATTATCCCTATTTTACAAGTGCAGCTCTAACTATGACCCCCAGCCTAGGACTCTTGACATGATACCATGAATCATGGCAAGTAGGGTGGGGTGGGAGAGAGAAGGATACTTTGAAAATTATAAAGGATTAAGTGGTGGATACCATGAAAAAAAGGGCTATGTTGTTTTTAATATTTTATCTTCCTCCCAGAGCCCAGAACTGTGTTCTACCTATAGTAGGTTATGTGGTATATTGGAGATAAAATGGATTTGGAAGGACTGGGCTCATATCTGACCTCTGATACCATGTGACCATGGGTAGAGGTCATGTTGTTTGGAGCTTGAACTTGAACCCAAATTTCCCAGTTAAGGAGAGTTCGAATTCTTTGAAGGGAGGGACTATTTTTTCCCCTTTGGATAACCAGTGCCTAGATCATAGTAGGTGCTTAATGAATATGTGCTGAATTTCATATAATTTGTGAAATAGGGGTGATAATAAACTCCCTATCTCACAGGGTTGAGTAAACATCTTGTACATCTCAAAGTTCCATAGAAATGTGTGTCATTATTACAGGGAAGAAAATTACTACCTTGTATAGTAAGAAATAATCATTCAAATTTATATACTATTTTCCTTAGAACAGACAGCTCTTGGAGGAAAGTAGCAAGTATTGTTATCCTCAATTTGCAGATAAGGAAACAGAGGTTATAAAGAGTTAAATGACTTACCCCTGATTACAGATAGCAAATATCTGAGGCATGGGAGGCACCCAAGTTTCCTGAATAAGTCCAGAGATCACTCTATCTGTTTTGCCATAATGTCACTTACCAAACCTATGCAGCATAAAATTCTACTATGCAGATGGGAGTGTGTTTGCATGTGTGTGTGTGTGTGTTTGCATGCATACATACAGTCACATGCAAAGTAAGGACTTGCAGGGAATTCAGAAAAAAACTCTCATCATAAATTGTTTTAGCAACTGACACAATCTACCCAGAGCTTGATAGATTTTGCAAGCATGTTCCATGTTTATGCTTACCCAGATTCTGAAATATGCAAAAGATAAATTCTAAAAGAACTGTTCTCATGGAGAAAGTTTCATTTATTTCAAAATCTCAGACATTGGAAATACTATCCAGGGCTATTCAGTATTCTGGGCCCAGTTCCACTTCAGTTACTCATCTAGTGTGGGATAGAGTACACTTGGGGCTAAGTTGCACCACACACACACACATACAACCTTTTAGACTAGGGAAAATGACATTTCCCTCTATGTTTTCTATTTCCTATAGGACACAGTGGAAAGAGAATGGGGCTTAGAGTCAGGATACTCAGAATTAAATCCTATCTCAGTCACTAACAAGATTTTGGGTCACAAGCAAGACATCTAACCTCTTAGAACCTCAAGTTCCCACCTGTAAAATAGGGATAATAATATTTGCCCTACTTGCCTCATATGGTTGTTATGAAGACACTGTCTTGAAAGACTAAAAGCACTATAGAAATGTAAATTGTTATAAATAGTCTCTTAAACACAACCTCTTTATTTTTCTCATTGAATTATGGACCCTTGCCACCTCAAAAAAAAATCTCTAACACTGCTTCCTTGTGTTTTGGAAGATTCTCCAAAGTTATATCAATAGAACATAAGCTCCATCAGTTCCTACTAACCTACTTTCCAGTAGGACCCAATAATGCCTATAAACTGTCATCTATGGACCAGCCAAGTTTAGTTCAGAAACATTTATCACCAGGTTGACTGTAGGGCAATTATTTTTTTTTCTATACAAACTCAAGGAGACCATATACTGAGGCACAGAGAGGTCACAAGCTACATGGTAAGAATGCTGGGCTTCAAGTCAGGAAAAAATCCTGCCTTGGGTACTTGAAAACTATTTGACCCTGAACAAAGAGTTTCACCTCAATGGGTCTCAGTTTTCTCATATGTAGAATGGGGGGGGGGGTGGACTTGATGATCTGTAAGGTTCCTTATGCCTTTAAGTCTATGATGCTATGAGTGCATATATTCAACAAATTAACAATAAGAACCTATTGAAGATACAAAGAGAAAAGTGAAATAATTTCTGCCCTCAAGGAATTTCTATTCTACTCAAGGAAAAAGCAAGTTCACAGATAAATTCACACAAGATAGGGATAAGGACTGGATAGGGAGAGGACACAAAAATAAATGCACAGTGATTGTAGGGCAAGAGGGAGAATGAACAACTAAGGTGATCAGAAAAGTCTTCTTGAAGGAGATGTACATGAGCCTTGAGAAGAAGTAGAGATTCCAAGAGGAAAGGGAGGGAGAATATTCCAGACATGGGGAGTGGGGGGAAATAACCCGTGCCAAAGCACAGAGGGCAAGAAATGGAAAGCCATGTACAAGAAACCCCAGGTTAATTCGACTGCATAGTATAATAGAGTTTGTTATTGGGTGCAATGTGTGATCATCCTGAAAAGACAGGCTAATTCAGAATGAGAAAGATCTTAAATGCCAAACAAAGGGGCTTGTATTTTCCCTATTGGCAACAGGCAGTCACTGAAGTCTTTTGTGCAAGGTAGTGACATGATCATATTTATGCTCCATAAAGCCACATTTATTAAGCATCTTAATTCTATTATGTGCTAAGTATTTCGCTATACATTGGGCCAAAAGTGACAGTTCTACTTTCTAGGAGTTAATATTCTACTGGAATTTTATTCACAATAATAAAATCTTGGATGTAGGCAGGATAAAAGAAATATAATTGTCTCTGAACTTCCAAGAGCAAGAATTGTGTCTTCTCTTTTATCTTCTAAGTTTTATCTTAGTTCTCCTATTTAGGGCAGGGATTTAATATTATGTGCTACTGAAAGACTACCCTACTTCTAAATCCCGACTCAAATATCTACCTGTATCTACTCCCCGACCACCCCTTCCCCTAAGCTGGTTGCTACCTTCCCCTTAAGATCTCATGCAATCCTTTGTTTTATACCACTCTAATGTACTCATGACTCAATCAATCATTATTTATTATGCACCTACTCTGGGCTCCAGGAACTGTGCTAAACCCTGGGGATTAAAAAAAAACCTTCAAAAGACAGACCTTTCCTTCAAAGAGCTCACATTCAGATCAGGAAGACAACATGCAAATATATAGGAAGCAAACTATATGCAGGATAAATAGGAAAGAATTAATGGGGGAAAGGCACTGGAATTAAGAAGGGTTGGGGAAAACTTTCTGTGCAAGGCAGGATTTTAGTTAGGACTTAAAGGAAGACAGGAAGGTCAGCAGGGAGAATAGAGACTGTCCTAGGTATGGGGGACAGCAAGAGAAAATGCCTGGGTCCAAGAGGTGGAGTATATTGTTCATGGAACAGCCATTTATTAGGTACTACTGTATATTATTCTGCAAATACTTACATATGTCCTTGTTACCCCTATCATAATGTAAGATCCCTGTGAGTAAATACTGTTAGTTTTATTGCATTTTTATCCCCCAAAGCCTCTTAGTACAATGACTAGAACATAGTAGGGGCTTAATAAACACTTGTGATTGACTGTGACTTATACTTCTCTTAAAATCTAAGTCCTTTGGGGGCAAGAACTGTTTTCACTCCCTACTTGGATGTAAGCAGCCTCGAGGCAGGGACTGAATATTATTTGTCTTTGTATTTCTTCTAAAATGAATTATTTCCTCTGATGCATAACATAATTTTTTGCCCACAACTGGGGTTTAAAAGATGTATATGGTTATTGTGACTTAAGAAAATCAATGAAGTATATTTACCCTGTACCCAGTCCTGTCATAGGCAGTAAAGTGGGTAAAAGAGAAGTGAAGACCCAGTCCTTGGGCAGTTCACAGGTTATTAAAGAAGTCAGGACTGTCACTGTTAGCATCACAGAGAGAGATGGAGGCAAAAAAAAACCCCTAGGAACAGTGAGTAAGGTCAGCATTGTGGTTAAGTGAAAGTGTCTAGCCACCTGCTAGACACTTGAGCTATAATGAATTGTCATTATGAAAATACAGTGGTAATGTGTAATGGAGGAAGAAATGCAGAGCTCTATGCTAAAGCTAATGCACTGATTACTGTTGTGTAGCCTTGATATAGTTACTTGCAGAATGAAGTGAGATGGAAGTGAGCCACTGGAGTTTGGGAAGGTAAAGGTTGTATTACTTAGGATTTCTGAGACCCTTCCTTATTGTAGATGTGTCTCTGTGTATCACCATAATTGTTAATCAAAATTTTAAACAGTTGGCCAAAGTAGCCTTTACCTGGATCCATGCTACCAACTTTCCTTAGGCATTTTGCTTGACATGGTCATACTTGTCACTTGTCCTCTGGTTGAGGCTCAGTCTTCCAAGATGAATAAAACCAGGTCTGTGTTGTCTAGACTATGTGGAATTAGTCTTTTTCCCCATATTTTTGATGCAGCAACTATTTGAGATTCTGTCCCCATCAACCTGTAAACCAAGTCAAATCCTCTCTTGAGGGAATTTAGATCTTCCCAAAGGGGAAGATGCCCCAGCATGCAAAAGTCAGTTCTCAAGATTTAAATCCCCCATTTCCCTCAAGGGAAGAAAACCAGAGGAAGACAATGCTTCTGAAATTAAAGAAAGGTTTTTATTAAACAGGAAAGAAAAAAATAGTTTGCACATGGATACTATTCATCCTGTACTCAATAGAATGCCAAGTAATAGATGGGAAGAGTTTATATATCTTTTAAACAAAGGAAAACAAAGAATTTGGGGGGGAAAGGTGGGCTTAAAAAGGAATGAGTCAGTGAGCCCCATCCCCAAGGGATACAAAGTATGGATTAATACATCATTTTTTCTTGCCCAAATATGCAAAATAGGCATGGCAAAATACAGAATCGTATTGGTTGATAGACTTTACTCTTGAGGACTAAAAATGACATGTTAGCAGGAGGGTCACAGATTGGATGAAGCATGTGGCATGTCCACTAAGTGGTGATAAGATGGTCATGAAATGGTCACCTGTTCACGTTGTACAAGATAGAATGGTCTGAAGGCACAAAGATAAAATTGGGCAGACTTTCCATTGAGTTGAGTCATCTCCATCACACTGGACTTGATCACCATGACAAGGAAAAACAAGGGTGGAGGGCCTACAGCCAGCTTACTATGATTAAGCAGGTGGTCTTGAAACTCACAACTCACAGTTCTGGGGCATAATATACAGAACTTATAATCATTACCTTTGTGGAATCATAATGAACTGACTAATACTGACTAGAATTTGAGTTGGGGTCCTCAGGGAAGCAACTTTCATAAAGCATCTTTTAATGATAAGAAGCCCATAGTTTAAAGTTTGACAAGGAGATGTCTCCAAAAGCAGGATAATTCAAGAGTCCCATAACCAAAGTTAGGGGAGTCTCTGGAGATATGGGTGTCTCCTTTAGGTCCATAAACCACCAGCATGTGCTTAACTGGCTTTAGAGTTGCTGATTTTCTGCATGTCCAGCTGGGTTTACTCAGCCAGTCCTCATATAGTTCTTCTGATTACCTGGATAATTGGGGTTGGAAGGGGGGGAAGAAGTGGGGGGGGGAGGAGAGTGGCCGGGCTTAAGCAAATCAAGGTACCCATTTTCAGAAACCTCATATTATGCTGAGAGCCCTAGGCAGAGCAGTCACACACAATTAGAGAATAATTACAATTAGATAAAATTCACAATAGAGAATAATATTAATTCATTTTTGATATTAACCAATTAAAACATAATTAATCATAGAGAACAATTGAAACCCTAAAATAATAAAGAGTTAAAAAAATTCTGCTGTAGATTTGTTTTTAAATATGCTGTCAGTTCAGAGGAGAGAAAAAAGAAAATCGCTGGGGGCTTGAGTTGTTAGCAAAGGCTTCATGGGAGAAGTGGTATTTAAATAGGACCTTTAAACATAGACACAATTTAATTAATGATAAACATATTTATAGTTCGATAAGTAGGTCCAGAGTTGAAAAAGGAGAAGAGCAAACTAGGTTGCTTTAGGGAAATTTCAAAGCCCTTTTACTGACCCCCAAGCTTCCTACAAAAGAAAAGGGCCAACTTATCTATACTAATGTAATACCTCTATGTAAGCATAATAAAACTTCAAGAAAGGCAGCCTCCACATGTAATAGGGATAATTTTGCAAAATAGGGGGTAGATGAGGTATGTCTCTAACAGGAAAACTCCTTAACCCTCTTGTAGGCTGCTGGTATAGGAGAATAATAGGAAAGGATCCAAAAGGGGAATCACAAGGTACACTCAGAAAACAATATTCCTTCCCATGATGTTTCTCCTGTGCTATCTCCTGTCTGCCATGGCCTCCTTCCTTCCCTCACTTGTTTTTTTTTTTTGCTTTTCTTAGACTGCCCATTCATTCCAAATGTCTGTAGGCTAAGCTAACATTAATTATACAATAAGGTTTAAGGGCTGCTATTTTCTTTACATAATAGAATAAACAATAGCAAAGAAGGAACAGGGAGCACAGGGTAAAAGGGCCAGCTTATGATTAAATACAGCCAGCATAGGACATGAGGCAGTGAACAGTTGATGTTTCTTCCCTCCTTTTATTCAGTTGTCTGAAGAAAAGGATATTGTCTCTGATGGGGCAGTTGATATCATCTCACCAAACTTGGCCCAGACAGTCCAGCAAATACCCCCATTGCCATCAGCACTAACACCTTTCAAAGATTTTTGGAGGAAAGAACACAAACCCAGAGGCTAGGCAAAGACCTTAATTCTGGAAAATCCACATGTTGCCAAGATGGATGACAAATTCCAAACTTTTCAACTCTTAACACAACCACTCCTCTTCCGGTATTCTCCCTGAAATCTCTGCATAGCTGTCCCAGAAGCTTTCACACAGCCCTTCCCAGGAATCCCAGCCCCAAAACATTTAAAGCTATTGGATTCTGAGGTTGGTCACTAGATCAGAAAGTATTTATTAGGGACCTACTATGTGCCAGGAACTGTGCTAAACATTGAAGATCCAAATAAAAGTAAAAAGTTATGCTTGCTCTCAAAGATCTCACAGCCTAATGGGGAGACAACATGCAAAGAACTAGTTATGAACAAGATATACACAGAATAAATTGGAGGTAATCAACAAAGGGAAGACATTAACATTAAGAGGGATCAGGAAAGGCTTCTTTTAGGTGGGATTTTAGCTGCCATGTAGACCAACACTAATTTACTGGTGTTGCTACATGACAGTGAAGTATGAATAACAACTGAACATCAATAAACTAGAGGAAAAGCAGATTAATGAATTGGGCATGAAATTTAAAAAAAAAACTTGAAAAAGAATAAATTAAAAATCTCCAATCCTGACAATTAAAGATAACATTAATAAAATTGGATGTAAGAAAACCATCAAACAAATAAATAAAATTAGGAACTGGTTTTATCGGGGGGGGGGCATAAAATAGATAAGCCATTGGTTAATATGATTTTTAAAAGAGAAAGAAGACCAAATCATTAGTATCAAAAATGAAAAGGATGAATACAACATTAAGGAAGATGAAATTAAAGCAATTATTGGGAGTTACTTTGACCGATTATATCCCCCAAGATTTAACAATCTGAGTGAAATGGAAGAAAACTTACAAAAATATAAACTGCCTAGGTTAACAGAATAGTATATAGAATATCTAAATAAACCTATTTTAGAAAAAGAAATTGAAGAGGCCATAAGTGAGCTTCCTAAGAAAAAAAGTATCATCACCAATGGATTTACAAGCAAATTCTACCAGACATTTAAAGATCAACTAATTCTCACAGTAAATAAATTATTTTGAATAATAGGCAAAGAAGGAGTCTTTGCCACCCAATTGTTTCCAAAGAATTAAAGATGAATACCATACAGGGAATAATGAAAAGGAACACAGTAGATGTATATAGGTTGCAATACATAACCAACAAGAATGAAGAACAGAAGGAAAGGTCTTCATCAAAACATTTATGAAATAACGAAGAAAAGGGCTAGCTATGTGACCACAGCAAGGAAGACAAATGGACAGTCAGGGTACCTGGCTGATTACTGTCACCCCCAAAATGTAGAAAGACCAGCATATTTACTAGATCCCTGATAATGAACTTTTTGAAGAACATGGATATGAATCACAGAGGAAGGGCAGATGTGGATGGACTGTGATCAGGAAAATTCCTGAATCTGTGAGATTACAGATCCATTTAACTAGACTCTAATGGATCTGAGGTTCCATCAGTGCATTTACTTCCTCCAAAGATAGTTTCAAATTTCTGTCCTCCATTTTCCACTGAGTTTTCTCATCCTTTGTGAATACTATCCATGTCTCCTCAGAAAAACCACTTGACACACTAAAAATCTTTCCTCTAAGTCTTTTCAGATTGCATGGGTGCCAGTGCGGAACATAGTTTACACATCTGTTATCCTTAAAACTTGCTGTATGATCAGCCCACCTCTTTTTCTCATCATACATCTAATACATGAGAGATAGACAGAAAGATATTTAGTGCTACCTGGGAGTAAATTATGGTTGGTAACATACTATAGCTTATTTATGCCAACCACATATTTCTCCATTACCTTTAGGATTGTCTGCAATTTTGATAGTTCAGAGATTGTGGGGGCCTATGATTCATTCATAAAACATCACAAGAAAAAGCTTGATGTTAATAAGATAGGTTTTTGTGTCAGGAAGCATTTTAACATCATCTAAAGCACAGCAAAATTTCCCAAAAGTAATACAATATATTTTTTAAAACTTTTTAGTTTTTATTATATTTTTATTAATGACAGATAAATTAAATTTTTAATATTTTTTTAAATTTTGAGTTCCAAATTATTTTCCTACCTCTTTCCCCTCTCTCCTCCTTGAGAAGGCAAGCAATTTGATGTAGATTACATATATGCAGTAATGCAAAACATTTCCATACTAGTCATGTTGCAAAAGAAAACACAAACCAAAAAAAATCCAAGATTAATACAGAAAATTTTAAAAAGTATGCTTCAAACTGTATTCAGACTCTATCAGTTCTTTCTCTGGAGGTGGATAACATTTTTCATAAGTCCTTTGGAATTGTCTCTCTTCGCAGCAGAACATACAAGTCATTCGAAGTTTCTCTAAATCCATCCCTTTTCTATTTCTTTTTTAAAATTTATTTTATTTTTAATGTATGGAATAAAACAAGCATTTCCCTAACATAAAATAAGAAAAAATATGGTTGCACATGAAACTGCAAGTCCATTATGTACAATTTACTATTGTTTTAAATATATAATAAAGTCATCATGTAATTTTCTTTTTTTACATTTTTCTCCCCTCCCCTAGAAATGGCTACCATTAGACACAAATAGGTATAAATATGTAAAAATATTCTATATATGCTTCTATTTACCAGTTCTTTCTCTGTATGAAGGTACTGTCTTTCTTCATATAGCCTTTATAGTTAATTTGGGCATTTATAGTAGTAAAAATGACTCATTTGCTCAAAGTTGTTCTTAAAGCAATATATATGTATATGTATATATATACATATATATATATATATATATATATAATGTTCTTCTCTTGGTTCTGCTCATTTCACTATTATTTCATGAAAGTCTTTCCATGTTTTTCTAAAGGCACTGAACTCATTATTTCTAATAGCATAGTAATATTCCATAACAATCATATACTATAACTTATTCAGTTATTCCTATAGTGCCTTACTACATACACTCATATGCCATAATTTATGCAGCCATTCCTCCATTAATAGACACCTACTTTGTAGCCAGTTACTTGTTATAAAAGGATTCAAGCCTTACTTAATCCTTATACTTGTTATGTACAAGATGATCTCTAAGCTCCCTTCAAATTCTCTACCTTAGGTTCCTCTCAGGAGGAACATCAGCATGGAACACAAGAAAGACAATGAAATTTGTTTCATGAAATGGTTTTTATTTCCTGGAATAAGGTCAGTGATAGAAGAAAGATACATCATATCTCCAATTATTGAATCAGCCTGGTTTTTTTATATGTCACTTGGAGTCCCCAAGAATAAAAAATATAACAAGAAGCAGGTCTTGTCAAGGTCCTAGGAAACAATATCTACTGCTAATATTGTAATTGGAATAGTGATTAGATGTAATTCCCAGCTCAACAAGCCATGATAAAATGTACAAGGCTATTACTTTCTCTCTGTAATTACATTTGAGACATGATTGAAATGAACCAGACTACAAATTGTTTTCAAATTCACTCCATGTTAGTCATATGAAATTAATCATTATGTGAATTTTGGGTTTTCAGGAATTGGTTGTCATTTCTCTCAACTGCATCTCTAGTGTTTCTTCCACCTTACTTTTGCTTGCTTTAGGGAGACAGTCACAGTATTTCAGAGCTGAAAGGGATCTCAGAGATCATCTAATACAGTCAGTATTTAAACAATAATCTCCTTTACAATGCTAACCAAATGTAGTAGATCCAACATGATTCTATGGAGCATGCTAGCCATATTCCTGGCAGATAGGCGATAATGCTGGGATAGATTTTGCTCAATTGTGTATATTTGCTACGAGAGTTTTGCTTTGTTCTCTTTGATGGGAGGGGGTAGCAAAAGGAGGAGTTAGCAATAGGATTGTCAAAAAAGAAAAAAAAAACTGTGCAGAAGGAAATAGAAAGAAGCCCAGGAGAAACAATATGAAAGTAGGATAGTTTGAAAGTTTCATGCTTCATGTATTATTATATACTTTAAAGGGAAAGCAAGAATAACAGAGATTTGTAATTTTTTTCTCTCTGCACCCTTTTTTCTGTTCTACTTTGCATATGCAAAGGCCCATTTTATTTGGTGTTTAAGTTCATAATAAAAATCAATGAAAAAAATTTAAGATTCCCTATACAACCTGCCCAAGAAGGGGTCATCTAATTTTTGTTTGAAAATTTCCCATGAAGAACAGTTTACTACTGAGTCAGTCCATTCTAGTTTCGAATGACTTTCATTGTTCTGAAGTTTTTCTTTAATTGACTTGGTGGTATAATGTGTATAAATAATATAAAGATATAAAGTGAGAAGGGTATCACTCCCTCTAATTTACCTCCACACACATACCCTTCTATAGACAGAGTGACTTTTCCCCAGCCATTTTCTCAGCCCCTTCCATCAGTCGGGGGAGGGGGAATCTTTTTTAAAATTTAATTTATTTTTTCAACTAACAAAAAAAGTATTTTCCATCCTTCTGACCATAATCTTTCAATTTTTCAGCATTCTCTCTGCCTTCCCTTATGAAATTCAATTCTTTGTCTGCACCATGACCTTGAGTCTTTTGTCCTCTCAATTCTCTTCCAAACCATCTCCTCTGCAACAGTCATTCTCTTCTCTTTTCTCCATCTTGACACCTTCATAAACCAATTTAACTGTATACTTTCCTCCTTTCTTGAGTCCCTAGCCTCTTTATCATTTCACTGATGATACCCTACTGAGCATTACCATTCACCACCTTCAGTTCTATACATATGCTATGAAATGAAGGTGGAAAAAAATCACACAACTATTCTGACTAGATCCACTACAAATTTGTTATTCAATCTCAACTGGGCCCTCACTGGTGCTTGGCAATCCTACTACATCTGCCTTATCAAGTCACCCTCCTACTCTCCACAGAATCTCTTTTAAACCTTTTCATCCTCCTCAAACTTCTAATGACTCCCCCTCACCCTCAGCTAAAAAACCTTGCTTCATAGTTTACAGAAAACAATGGAGGACCTTCACCATTAGCTTGCTCTTCTCTCTTCTTCATATCAAATGCCACTATCTCTTTATTCACTCCTGTCTCACATGATGAATTGACTTTACTCTTTACCAAAGCTCTCTCTTCCTCCTCAAATGATTTTCTCCTATCCAAACTCCTTCCACAGATTGTTCCCTCTGTCAACCTCATTCTTTCATTTATATTCCATTATCAGTGATCTCTTAGTTGTTAAATCCAATGGTCTTTTCTCGGTTCTCATCCTCCTTCAACTCTCTGCAGCCTTTGACATTGTTGATCACCCTCTCCTGCTTGATAACTCTCTTCTCTAAAGGTTTTTGGGACACCACCCTCTGGGTTTTCCTACCTATTTGAAAGCTTTTTCTTAGTCTCCTTTTCTGGATCCTCATCCAGATCACATCCTATATAGATGTCCCAAAGGGTTCTGTCCTAGGCCCTCTTCTCTCCCTCTATACTACTTCCCTTGGTGATCTCATCAGCTCCCATGGACTTAGTTACAACCTCTATGTTGAGGATTCTCTTACCTATCCTGCCCCAACTTCTCTCCTGACCTCCACTCTCATATCTCCCATTGCCTTTCAGACATCTTGAAGTAAATGTCCAGTGGACATCTTAAAATCAACATGTCCAAAATGAAACTCATTCTTTTTTCCCCTAAACCCTACTACCTTCCCTATTACTGTAGAGGGAAGCACCATTCTCCCTCAGTCTAGTACCTCAGGCTTGAAACCTAGGCATCATCCTTGACTCCTAATTATACCTCACTCCCCATATCCAAGTTGTTGCTAAAGTCTTCCAATTTCACCCTTACAACATCTTTCATGAGTTCCCCCTTTTCTTCTCTGACACTGTCACCTCTCTGGTGAAGGGCTTCATAACCTCATCCTTATAATATTGTGATGGCTTGATGGTGGGTCTGCCTGCCTCAAGTCTCTCCCCACTCCAATACATTCTATGTTCAGCTATTAAAGTGATTTTCATAAAACTCAGGTTCAACCATGTCACCTCCTACTCAATAAAATCCAGTGACTCCCTATTGCTTCCAGGATCAGATACAAATTGTTCTGTTTTACATTCAAAGCCCTTCATAACCTAGCCCCTTCCTACTTTTTCAGTCTTCTTATAGCTTATTCCCTACCACATATTCTTCAATATAGTAACACTGGCCTTCTGGCTGTTCCACAAACAAGTCACTCCTTCTCTTGGTTCTAGGCATTTTCTCTGGCTATCCCACATGCCTGGAATGCTCTCCCTCCTTGTGTCTGACTACTAACCTCCCTGGTTTCCTTAAGTCTCAACTAAAATCCCATCTTCAACATGAAGTCTTTTCCAACCCCTTTAAATTTTAGTGACGTTTGCCTCTTAATTATATTTCCTATTTATCCTGTATATAGCTTGTTTATACATATGTGTTTATTAGCTTTCTCTCCCAATCCATAAGGGGAGGGATTGTCTTATATCCCATTATGTATCATAACTTGCATATATAATACATATGTAATAAACATTTATTTTCTGACTGAGAAGATGGAGAAACTAGTGCCTCCATAGTTCTAGTCATTATGCCTCTAAATTTATTTTAAGAATGACTTTATTTTTTTCAACATTCATTTTATAAGATTTTGAGTTCTAATTTTTTTCTCCTTCCCTTCCCCCCCAAGATGGCATGCAATATAATATAGGCTATACATGTACAGTCATATTAAACATATTTCCACATTAGTCATGTTGTGAAAAAAGAATCAGAACAAAGGGGGGAAACCACAAGAAAGAAAAAAAAAACAAAAAGAGAAAATAGCATGCTACAATCTGCATACAGACTCCATAGTTCTTTCTCTGGATATGGATAGCATTTTTTATCATGAGTCTTTTGGATTGTCTTAGATTGTTGTATTGCTGAGAAGAGCTAAGTCTATCATAGCTGTTCATCACACAATATTGCTGTTACTGTGTACAATGTTCTCCTCATTCTGATCACTTCACTCAGCATCAGTTCATGCAAGTCTTTCCAGATTGTGCCTCTGTTAAGCCTAAGCTAACACTAATCTTTTTTTTTTTTTGGTGCCATACCACATTTCTGACTTTTTTTTAGCATGTTGTCTATTAAAACCCACAGACTTTTTTCTTCTTACATGATTTCCTAACAAGCTGATTTTTTTCCACTCGAGTTCAAATGTCATTGTTGTCTGCATTAAATTCCATCTTGTTAGATTTTGTCTATAGTTCCATCTTACTGAGATATTTTGTTAACCTAATTTTGTCACCCACAATACTAGCTAGCCCTCATAGCTTTATACCATACTCAGATAAGATAAATACATTTTTTATGTCTTCACCAAAGTCCTAAAATACTTAACCCTTTCATCCCCAAAACTCCCCCTCTGAGGAATAACAACATTTATATAACTCTGTTGTTCTCCTTCCTTCTGGAAAAAGGACCCATGACATCATGAGGGTGTTGTTTTTGTTTGTGAGTGAATTGGATTTAAGTGATTCAAGTGAGGCAGAGCTACAGTCAGCAGCTTTGCTCTTTCCTCCAGAGTCATCAGAGTCCAGTGGCAACACAAAAGTAAAGATGACTGGCTATAGCCCAGAATGCAGAAGACCTTTCCCAACTTGCCTGAGACAATGTCCATTCAATGACTAAGGGCGAGGTAAGAATTGAGACAAAAGATGTCCTAGTTTGCCATCACAAGAGTATCAATCAGAGAGGGGAAGAACCTCAGAGTTTCTGGCTGGAACAGAAATAATTGCTATTAACACTCCCTCTAAGCCTAGGTTGATATCTGGGTAGTAAACCCCAAAAAATATTTGCTATGAAAAAAATCAGGGGGATTCTTTTCAACTCAAATAAATATTTTAAAATTTCATTTTTATTTCAGTATTGTCTTCCTTACATGGAGTGGGTAGGAAGGGGAATAAGGTAGAGAGTGGGGCCTATTTTTAGACCAGTATGGAATTCTAAGGGTCCACTAGTACACAATTCTAAGTCAGATGGTCAGAAGAACCACTGAAGGTAATGTTAGTTGTAAGATTAATATGACAATATATTTGAAGATTTGTTCTTGGACTCTCCCCCTCATTTTTAAAAAATGAAACACTAGCAGCAACATTTGCTGTATTTTAATTTAATCAGGATCTTGTCCAGGATATACTTTTAAAGTACTGAAATTTATTTTATCACATAAGCAATAGAAAGTGAGTCTTGTCAGAACTAGATAGAACTTGGGATTCAGATTTTTACCAGGTCCTCATACTTTGGTGAATAAAACCAGGTTGGTTTGTGTGAGCCCAAGCAAGGTGGGATTTTTGTGTTTTTCTTCTTCTTCTTGTTAGAGTTCAATTTCCCAGGCTCATGCTAAATTGTAAACATCTGAAGGATCAATCACATCTGAACCTTGGTAATTCACAACTATACTGAATCACTTGGGCTTTGATACCCTCTGGCTCTGAGCCTATTAGTCAAAAATGTATATATATTTTGAGGTTTGGGGCTTACTCCTGGAAGGATGGTTAGCTGTTACCAAGCCCCCGCCCCTCTTACAGCTGTGAAAGTGAATCACTCATCAAGGTTTGGAGAGGAGACCTCTGATAGAGAAAGGAGACCTCTGATACCCACCCTTATGAGAACACTGGACTGATAGAAAGATTGTTAACACCTTTAAGGAAAGTATGGGGTTTAGTGAGACTGGGATAGTTGTCTGTTATTTCCCAATTATTATATTATTTTGCTGTGCCCAGAGTCCAGACTGCAATGACCCCTCCCATGTAAGGCTGGGGGAGGACAAGCTGCCCTGGAATTGGGGTGGTATGGGCCAGAGACAGAAACTGAGGGCAGGGGCCCCTGAAGCCTGCTGTGCCTAGACTCAGGCAGGAGCAGGGAGAGGTTACAGTGGAACAGTCCCTTACCCAGTGAGGTAACATATGGAACAGGGTGGAGAGCTGCCTGCATCAGGACCCAGGCAGGAGCTGGGAGCTGTTGGTCCACAGACCTGCAGGAGAAGGAGTCATGGGACTCAACACTCAGCCCTGAGTCAAGATGGAGGGTTTGCAGCAGAGCATGAGCAGTGAGTATGCTTTTCTGCCACTTTCCCCTGAGATGGCTTGGGACCCAGGGGGTGGAGTTTTCTATGGTAGAATGGGAGAAGTGCTGTGGCCCCCAGGGCCCACCCTGTTGACTTTGTTGCCCAGCACCCATCAGGACTTGGAAGCAGGCACTGGAGTAGTGTTAAGACTTGGACTCTTTGGCTCATTAAAGCATGTGTGCACCTGAGAGTGCCAGGTGGCAGCCTGCAACAGTAGAGTGGGGAGAGGGACACACCCCCAAGAGTACTTTACTTGGATACTCTGGATTGAGGGGATTATAACCTACTATGACCTAGGGGTAGAGGGTGGTGTGTTCTCTGCTACCGCTGGGGATATGATGTGTTAAGAGAAGACCCTGGCCCAGGATCCCCTGATAGTATAAACAAGTATTTTGTCTATGTTATGCTATATACTTTTGTGTCTGTATAAAGTTTTGTGGTCACCCTGGTATTAAGTTGTTATGCTATGGATTTTGATGTTATATTGAGAATGCCTTAGGTTCTTGAATAAGGTTTAGTCTTGAATAAATGGAGTGCTTTTACTGTGTAACTAGACCTTTAAAATTCACAGCAATAGCCCTCAGGTGTGCTGCCTTGATTGGTGTTACAGTTGATTGGTTATTGTCCTTCATTCTCAAAGAACACCAAAATGACATCACTATGTTGGAGTCAAGGTACAGAGTGTTCCACTGTGGCTGATCAGAGTTTAGAAGATTCTACCAGTGGTCGGGCACAGATAGTTTATATGAAAATTTGAGGTGGAGATGTCTCTAAATTTGCACATTTCTTTTAAGTTACTGCAATTCTGCTTTGATCATAGAGCACAGTGTCTTCTCTGATGTGGGCATGCCATATTGGGTGGTCCTGTGCCAGTGTTTCCAATGTCTCACAATTGATTCCAAAGTCTCCAAAGGGAGACCTTGAAGATGTCCTTATATCTTTTCTTCTGACCACCATGTGAATTTCTGCCTTGCATGATTCTTCATAAAGCAGTCTTTTAGGCAAATGTAAGTTCAACATTTGAACACATGGCCAGCCTGCCAGAGTTGAGCTCTCTGTACTAGAATTTGAATGCTTGACAGTTAAGCTTAAGAAACTGTGGGATACCTTTTCTTGCCAAGAGATATTCAGAATCTTTTTTTTTTTTTTGCTTTTTGGAGGGCAGTTGGGGTTAAATGACTTCCCCAAGGTCACATGTCTAGTTTTTTGTGTTAAGTGTCAGAGGGTCAATTTGAACTCAGGTCCTCCTGACTCCAGGGCCGGTGCTCTGCTCACTGCACCACCTAGCCACCCCCAGAATCTTCTTAAGACAATTCAAATAGAATCAATTCAGTTTGCTGATATGGCTCTCGTATACCATCCAGGTTTCACAAGCATACAACAATGAGGTCTGCACAGTGGCTCTGTAGACCTTCAGTTTGGTGAGCAGTCTAATACCTCATCTTTCTCAAACTTTCTTTAAGAGTCCCCCAAACAGTGAGCTAGCTCTGGCAATGTGTGCATCAATCTCACTATCTATGCATATGTTCCTGGAAAATATACTGCCAAGATAAGTGAACTTATCCACAGCATTAAAAATTTCTCTATTTGCTATAACCAATGATTCCATGTATGAATGGTGTGGTGCTGGCCAGTGGAGAACCAGTGTTCTCTTGGTATTACTTGTTAAACCAAAATAAGCACAAAATTAACACAAGCAGAAGATAGCTAATCCATACCTGCATCTTAACTTCAGAGGTTACATTGAGTGCACAATCAACTTTGAAAAATATCACACACCAACTCTCCTTCCACTTTAGTCTTGGTTTGTAGCTTTTGCAAGTTAAATAATTTACCATCAGTGCAGTACCTGACATGACAATGAGGATATGAAAATATCCTCATTGAAAGCATCTGACAACACTGCTGAAAACATGCTAAAAAGCATGGGAGCAAGCACACAGCCTTGCTTCACTCCATTGGTGCCTGGGACAGTGAAAGAACATCATTCATTACCCAAAACCCAGGCAAGCATGCCATCATGAAATTCATGTACAATGCTGATTAACTTTTCCAGGCAACAAAATTTTGACATAATTTTCCATAAGTTCTCATGACTGACACTACCAGAGGCCTTGGTCAGATCAACAAACATTTTGTACAGACCGATGTACTGTTCCTGGCATTTTTCCCGAAGTTGTCAGGCAGCAACCACCATAATGACATGCTTTTAGCCCTTTATGAAGCCTCACTGGTTCTCAGGTAGATGACCATATTCCAGGTGAAGGATCAGCCTATTCAAGAGGTATCTGGGAAGAATCTTGCCTGCAATAACTAAAAGAGAAAACTCCCTGTGATTGTAGGCATTTAATGTTTTTAGCATTGGTTGATGATAATCTGTTGAGAACACTATGGAAGTGTTCAGGCCAGCTCTCCAGGATCATGTCCTTGTCAATCAATTTGGCCCCATCAGCACTGAGTAGCTGAGATGCAGCATAGTAGACTTATGCAGCATAAATAGACTTCAGGGAATAGAACCACTTTCGATTGTTACTAACAGCATAAAACTGAATTTCTTCTGCCTTCTTAAAGAGCCAGGAATTCTGTATCTCTCTAAGTTTTGCTTGCACTTTACTTTTGATGGAGTTAAACCTTATCTTCTTAGAGACAGATGAAATATCCTACTGGAAAACCCTGTGTAGTTCTTATTTTTTGTTTAGCAACTTCTGAATTTCCCCATAATTTTTGGCAAACCAATCTTGATGTTTTTGAATGTTCTGACTCAGATGAGTATATCCAGATTTTCTACCAGGGCCTAGTACTTTGCTAAATAAAATCAGATTAGGGGTAGGATATGTGTGTGTAAACATATTTGTATATGTATATATGTGTGTCTCCTTACAATTGTGTGTGTGTGTATCTCCTTAAAGTTTTCAAAGATCTTATGTGGTTGTCCCAGTTTCACACTATGTCTAGGCATGGATCAACCACATTTCACTTTAATCTCCATCAATCTCCTTGCCAGTCACCATGCTTCCCAAACTAAAAGTCAACCCCCAAGAGAACTGATTATAGAATTCATTTCCTGGGGCCCCACTGCATTGATTGGTGTTTATTCCAAATGTCCACTATACTAAGTCAGGGTTCCAGTCATGCCTAGCTTCACTTCACTGCCAACCATCTCCTCATAGCTTATATGCCACCTCCTTCTAGTTCTGAAGTTAGAAAAGAAATTAACTATGTTACTGATCCTGGAAAGGTCATGCCAATCTATCCCCCTTTTCCTCCCTTCACTATCTTTGTAACTTTGCTTTGCAAGTAGCTACTATAGTCTGTGGGTTATCACTCCCTATTAGAATGTAAGCTCCTTTAGGGCAGAGACTGCCTTTGCTTTTGTGTTTGTATCCTTCATACATAGCACATAGTGTTTAATAAGTGGGGTTTTTATTCATTAATCCAAGTCATTAATTCAACATATTGAACAGAACAGGACCAAAGATCTTAAGCGCCCATCTCAAACACTTTGTCCTTTCTGCAAGCTTCCTGAACTTTCCCACTAAAAATGATTTCTTCCACATATGATTTTATAATAGTTTATGCTCCTCTTATGCACTTACATTGAATTCTGTATCATAGCTATCTCTGTACAAATTTTATCACCCCTCTGCTAGCTTAATTCTGGAGTTCAAGGAACAGAAACGCAGTCCCACATGATATTGCACTAATTATTGTGGCTAATTTATGGGATCCAAACCATTCATGGTGTACACATAATCAAAAGGATAAAAGGAAGCTAGTTTGATTTAGGGCAAAAGGCTTAGACTAACAAGACCACTTCATGGTTTTACTAAATTGTGAGTCAACTTTATCACCTTCAGATAGTAATGAAGTAGTAATAAAGAACACACATCATAATATAGTAATAAAGAACATACATCAAAGCATGCTACTAAGGCATGGGCCAATTAAGACCTGTCAATGGAAAGATACACACCACTGATGAAATCATAAACCCTTGAAGATTTTTTTTCTTTAAGTACCCCCAGTACTTATTGCAGGGTTTTATATAAATAAAGTAGCATGGTATAATGGTTAGAGTGATGGCCTTGCAGTCACAAAGAACTCAGTTCAAATCTCACTTCATATATGTACTTGATTTGCAGCCCTAGACAAGACCCTGAGCTTAAGCTTCATCATCTGTAAAATGAGGATGATAATAACACCTACTTTACAGGGCTATTGTGAGGATAAAATGAGATATTATTTGTAAAAAATACTTTGCAAACTTTAAAGTGCTAACTGAATGTCACCTTCTGCTATATTATTGTAGCAAACACAATAAATATTTGTTGAAGGAATTGTTCTGAAACATGCCATTAGGGATCTCTCTCCACATTTATATTAGTATGTCAGTTACCACTCTTTCATTCTAGTCTGTCAATCAATTCTAAACCCTACCAATTGTGCTATCATCTAGCCTACATCTATCCATCTTGTTCACAGAATTTTATAAAAGACCAACAACTTGATAAAATCCAGAAATATTCTATATGACATTTCCTTGTTCTTTAAGATTAGTAATCCTGTCCAAATAAATGTACTTTGATATGTCTTGTTCTTTAAAAAATATCTTTGGTTTTTGTGTCACTTTTATTTACGTGATATGAATGTATGTGTGTATATAGACAGAGAGTCAGACAGATAGATAAGATGTCCTATTCAGAGAGTTTTCCCTCATAACAAAAAATTTTTTAAAAAAACCAAACAATTCAACAAAATTAACCAATACATCAACTACATCGGACAGTATATGTGCTTTCTAGACCCACAGAATGCGCCTACACTTCCGCAAAGAAAGGAGAGAGGTGAGTTGTCTCAAATCTTCAATTTTTATTTTCTTTCTTTCCCCCTTTTCTATTATTGTAGTTTTATAGTTTGTTTTCCTGGTTTTACCCACTTCATTTTGTATCAATTCCTATGTTTTACCATTCTTCCTTCCTTGTATCCATCATTGCATTCTTCATGTGCGTTCCTTTTGATACAATAGCAAACACATTCGAATACCAGAGTTTCTTTAGCCATGCACTCAATTGCTGAGCATTTACTTTGTTTCCACTTAGTTCAGATGTTCCATGTTTATAGTGAAGACATGAAGATACTAAGTGATCGATATACCTTTCCCCTTATAAATGCTCACAGCTAAAGCCCAATATTGTGCCAAGTTCTATGAAGGACACAAGAAAATCATAATACAGAAGTCTCTGCTTACAAAGCTTTCAAGCACTAAACATCTAAAATTGACATGGAACAGTGGAAAAGTGCTCATGATCATGTGTGAGAAAAAACATCCCAATCCTAAGCAGTAAAAATGTGAAACTTTTGTATATTTGCCTGGTTATGCTCACTTCACTCTGTAGCAGCTCATATAAATCTTTCCAGGTTTTTCTTTAACCATACTGCTTGTCATTTTTTATAGCACAATATTATTCCATCACAATCATATGTCACAACTTGTCCAGCCATTCCCCAATTGATAGGGATCACCTCTATTTCCAATTCTTGACTACCACGAAAAGAACCGTTATAAAATTTTTTTTACATTTAGGCCCTTTTCCTTTTCCTTTGATCTCTTTCAGATAAAGACCTAACAGTTGTATTGCTGGGTTAAAGTTTGATAGGCAGAGTTTCAAATTGTTCTCCAGAATACTTGGACCAGTTCACAATTTCACTAACAGTTTATTACTGTATCTATTTTTTCCTCATCCCCTCCAGTACTGTCATTTTCCATTTCTATCATATTAACCAATCTGATAAGTATGAGGTATTACCTCAGAATTGTTTTAATTTGCATTTCTCTAACCCATAGTGATTTAGAGCACTTTTTCCATGTGACTATAGATAGCCTTGATTTCTTCTGAAAACTGCCTGTTCATATTCTTTGACAATTTACAAGTAGAGGGTTGGTTTTTATTTTGATAAATTTGACTGGTTCTCTGAATACTTGATAAATGAGACCTTTATCAGAGAAACATGCTTAATTTTTTTCTTAGTTTCTCATTTTTCTTCTAATCTTGGTTGCATTAGTTTTGCTTGTGCAAAACCTTTTTAACTCGATATAGTCAAACTTATCCATTTCATTTCACATGATCATCTCTATCTTTTGTTTGGTCATAAAATCTTCCTTTATCCATTGATCTGACAGGAAAAAATTTTCCATGCTCCCCTAATTTGCTTATATCACCCTTTCTGTTAAAACCATGCATCTATCTTGACCTTATCTTAGTAAACAGTGTTAAATGTTGATGTATAACCTGCTTTCCAGTTTTCCCAACAATTTTTTGTCGTCGTCAGTTCCTGACCTAAAAGCTTGGATTACTATGCTCACTTACTACTGTGTATTGTGTACCTAATCTAATCTGCTGATGTACCACTTCATTTCTTAGCCAATACCAGATTGTTTTAATGATTACCACTTTGTAACGTGGTTTGAAATCTGATAATGCTAGATGGCCTTCCTTTACTTTTTTTCATTGATTCCCTTGATATAACTGATCTTTTGTTCTTCCACTTGGATTTTGTTATTATTTTTTTAGCCCTATAACATAATTCTTTGGTAGTTTGATTGGTATGGCACTAAATAAATAAATTTAGGTAATACTGTCATTTTTATTATATTGGCTAAGTCTGCCTATGAGCAATTAATAATTCTCCAGTTGTTTAGATCTGTCTTTATTTGTGTAAAAAATGTTTTGTAATTGTGTTCATATATTCCTGGGTTTATCTTGGCAGATAGACTCCCAAGTATTTCATATTATTTACAGTTATTTTATTTTATTTTTTGCCAGTGGAATTATATATTCTTAAATTTATTTAATTATTTTTAATTTTCAACATTCGTTTCCACAAGATTTTGAGTTACAAATTTTATCCCCCTCTCTCCCCTACACCCACCCCAAAATAGTGAGCCTACTGAATACCCCTCCCCCCAAACTATTCTCTCTTATATCCTCCCCTATGCCCCCCAATTTTCTAGTAGGACAAGATGGATTTCTATACCCCAGTATCTGTATATCTTATTTCCCAGTTGCATGAAAAATGTAATAATAATATATAATTTTTTCTAAACAATGTATTTTAAAATTTTTAATTCCAGATTCTTTCTCTTCCTCCTTCCTCACCCACCCTTACTGGGAAGATAAGCAAAGCAATATACGTTGTACATGTGTAGCTATACAAAACCTTTCCATAGTGGATATATTGTGAGAGACTGACTACATATTCCCTCCATCCTATCCTGCCAACACTTGTTCTGTTTTCTACTTTGACCCTAACCCTTTTCAAAAGAGTGTGCTTCCAACTTCACTTCCCCCCAACCTGCCCTCCCTCTATCATCCTCCCTCTCATTCCCTTCCCCCCTACTCTCCTTTAGGGTGAATACCCTATTTAGTGTGTATGTCATTCCCTCCATAAGCCAAATTCAATGAGAGTAAGGTTGACTCATTCCCTTTTGCCTGACTGTTCTTCCCCTCCATTGTAACAGTTTTCCCTTGCCTCTTCTATATGAGATAATTTACCCCATTCTGTCTCACCCCATCAGCTCTCATTATATTCCTCTCTCATCTATCAATTTCACCTTTTAAGTATCATCCCTTCCTATTCAATTGGTCCTGTGCCCTCTGTCTATATATACCTGTACACATATATACACACACTCACATATGTATTCATGTACCCATATACCCTCCTATATAGACATATATGTATATATATATACATTTATATTCCCTTCAAATATTATCATACTGAGAAAAGTTTCATAAGTTACAATTATCATTTTTCCATATAGGAATGTAAATAGTTCAACTTTGATAAGTTCCTTATGATTTCTTTTCCCTGTTTACCTTCTCATGCTTCTCTTGCTTCTGTATCTGAATGTCAAATTTTCTATTCAACTCTGGTTTTTTCATCACGAATGCTTGAAAGTCATCTATTCCATTGAATAACAATATTTTCCCCTGAAACATGATACTCAGTTTTTCTGGGTAGGTGATTCTTGGTTTTAATCCCAGCTCCTCTGCCCTCCAGAATATCCTATTCCAGGCCCTTTGATCCCTCAGTATAGAAGCTGCCATACCCTGTGTTACACTGATTGTGTTTCCACAATATCCAAATATTTTCTCCTTGTTCTGGGAACTCTGGAGGCTGGCTATAATATTCCTAGGAATTTTCTTTTGGGGATCTTTTTCAGGAGGTGATCAGTAGATTCTTTCAGGCTCTCTTTTGCCCTCTGGTTCTAAAACATCAGGGCAATTTTCCTTGAGAATTTCTTGGAGGATGATTTCTAGGTTCTTTTTTGATCATGGCTTTCAGGTAGTCCAATCGTTTTTAAATTATCTCTCCTGGATCTCCAGATCAGTGGTTTTTCCCATGAGATATTTCACATTACCTTCTATGTTTTCTTTTATTTGGATGTTTAATAGTATCTTTATTTCTCATAAAATCACTAGCTTCCACTTGCTCCAATCTAATTCTGAAGGAATGATTCTCTTCAGTGAACTTTTGAGATTCTTTTTCCATCTGGCAAATTTGGCTTTTTAAGGCATTCTTCTCCTCATTGGCTTTTTGAGCCTCTTTTGCCATTTGAGTTAGTCTATTTTTTAAGGTGTTCTTTTCTTCTGTCAGGTTGTTAACTCTCTTTTCATGATTTTCTTGCATCGTTCTCATTTCTCTTCCCAATTTTTCCTCCACTTCTCTTATTTAGTTTTCAAAATCCTTCTTAAGCTCCTCTATGGCCTGTAACCAGTTGTAGCGGCAAGCACCCCAGCATCCCCAGGGTGTCTGCCAACACAGGTTCTTGGATATGCTTTGTTAAAGGAAAGCAACTCAAAATGGGTTAACAAGCTTACTTTAATCAGTCAGACATATCGTTTACCTCGTTCAGGGGAAAAAGGTCAGCACTCTGAACTTCAAAGTATACAGGCAGAATTATCAAGACAGAAACAGATCAAGTAGACAGCTTTTCAAACTGTCCAACCATTACATCCATACCAAACAACATCTGGATTTCAAAGCCGGGAGGCTCTGGACAACGGCTTTCCAAAGTTTCATCTGATCAAATCACAGAACACTTCTCAAAGTGAGCCCCCAAACAAAGCTACACATCAGAGCTTATATAGCCTTCTCCTGGCTCAGAGAATGTAACAACCTTTTGGACCCACTGGCCAATCAAAAAGTATCTACTGAAAAACAAGCCTCCCACCCCAGCCTCCAGGTGCACTTTAGCCTAGGGGCAGGGAAGATCTTTAAAATTTACATTCCCATTACACCAGTTCATATTTTTCTTGGAAGCTTTTGGTGCAGGAGTTCTGACTTCATTGTCTTCCTCCTGCTCCATGCCTTGATCCTTTTTTGTCCACAAAAATGGAATCCAAAGTCAGACTGCTGTGATTGCTCCACTTCCCCTGCTTGCTCATGTTGCTACTAACCACTTGACTCAAGCTTTTTGCCCCAGTAGAACTCTGCTTTCAGACAGGAGAGCTTTGTCCCAAATTGCTGGGGTTTTCTCAGCTGCCAGAGCTATTAGATGGGTGCCCTTTCAGAAGCCTCCACTGGCTCTGGCACATGGTCATGCACCCCAGGACCTCCACCCAAGACAGTGGTCTGTATACAAGCAGGTTAAAGCCAGCACGATTACCCCTCAGACTGTTTGCTTGGTCCTCCTACAATCTGCAGGCTGGGAGCTCTGAAGCAGCCACGAGACTGTGGCCACCCTCACCTCAGCCACTTCTCCCTCTGGAGCCAGAGGCCAGACCGAACTCCCAAACTCCCAATTCCCAAAGCCCACTGAAAACCACCACAGCTGCTGGTAGTCCACTCACCTGATGTCCTTCTAGTCCTCTCTGTCTTTTCCTGTTGGACTTTGTTGGTAATATAAAGGAATTCTGGTGATTTGTGTGGGTTTGTTTTCTATCCTGCAACTTTCCTAAAGTTGTTTATTGTGTCAAACTAGTTTTTTAAGTGATTCTCTAGGATTCTCTATGTATAGAATCATATCATCTGCAAAGAGTGATAGTTTTGTTTCCTCATTGACTGTTCTTATTCCTCCAGTTTCTTTGTGTTGTCCTGTTGCTATCTATAGCATTTCTGGTAAGTAATAATCTCTTAATCCATTTATCTAATTTGATCCTCATAATGACCCTATGGAATAGGTAGAATGGTTATTCAATCAATCTTCAAGCATTAATTAAGCACCCATTTTACAACAGTTGAAATTGGAGCCTCGAAAGATCATAGGAAAAAGTGATGTTTCTAGGGTCATGTAGCTATTAAATAACTAAGCCAGAAGAAATTGGGGTTTAAATCTCCTGAATCCTAGCCATCCCAGGCTTCTTTCCATTTCTAATCTTTTATACTGTTTATAAAGCATCTTTACTTCCCAGAAATCCTAGGAAGCAGAAAGGGCAGATAAACTAAAGCTCAGAAAAATTAAGGGATGTGTTAAGGAACTCACAGCTAGTTAGTGACAGACACAGAATTTGAACCCAGGTCTCAGAAATACTTTTCCAAGCCCCCCCCCCTTCCAGTGTTTTTTTTTCCATTTTTACTATACTACTTCTTTTGTCTTTTTCCCAAGTAAAGAGAAACTGGAATCTTATTGCTTCATCTAGTGGGGAAACCATATGAGCATGTGTTTATCCCTGAAAAACAGTTCATTTTATAGTCTGGAATAGTGAAAACCTCAGGATTGTTGATAAACTACCAAACCAGAGCTAGGGTGGCCTCAACAATGCTAAACAAATAGAGATGTGGGAGGCAGGAGTTGATATTACATCACTGGTTGTAGCACGCCTCCACACTCCATTCCTTTTAAGGGCCTTGTTGTGAAATTTATGGGGGGAAAAATGTTGTGTCAACCTTCAAGCATTTAATGTGAAGCACCATCTTAAATAATCACAGTCACAAAGTTGGAAGAGACCATCATCTGGTCCATCCCATACCTCTATAATATACCCCTCAAGTTGTCATCCAGTGTCTGACTGAAGACTTTAAGTGATGGAAAATCTGCTGCTTCCTAAGGCAAATCATTCCATTTCGGGGCATCAATCCTAACTCTTATTCTCTGCAATATATTGTTCCTAGTTTTAACCTTTTGTCAAGCAGAACAAGTGCCACTCTTCCGCTCCTATAACAGAAGACACCTGTCAATAAACAAGACAATTAACCAATCATAGTGTATTTATGAATTTTCTACTATGTGCCCTCCTTACTTTCATAACATCCTAGTTTTCTGATCAAATTACCAACATAACTATCCTGTTTAATAGTAGAAGCTCAGGAAATTACTTAAATAGCATTAGTCCTCTTATAAAGGTCTTTACAGCCCAACTGACATGCAAAGTCCTATGACACTTCCCTGGCATGCATTCTTTTTAAAATTGGGGGATGTATACAGAGTGGAAAAATTAAACATAAAAATTTGGGAGCAATTTTGAACAAAAGGACTTCTATAATTTGGTAGAAAATTCGAGATTATTCTATAACAGATAAAGCATTTATTAAGGTTTACAAACTATCAGGCACAAGTGCTGGAGATACCAGCAAGTGAGCAAATCCCTGTCCTAAAGGAGCTTATATTCTAATAGGTAAGGACAACATATTAAAGGAAGCTAGAAAGAGATGGGGATCACCCACTCTGTAAGGTCATGGTCTGCAGTGAAGTCCCAGTTTGGCAAGATGAGGCAAGAGATCATTTCTCAGAGCCAAGAATAGTTCCAGGGACAGAGTTGAAGGTCCCTGTGTATAGGAAGGGTATAGGAATGCTTGCTAGAGTGGAACCATGATCAGTCCAAGATGAAGAATATATATTTAGCTTTCTAAAATGTCTTTAAATGGCATGTGAAGAACTAACCTGAGGCTTAAGTTCAAGTCTAGAGTCTGCTTTTTTGTTACAAGGACCCCTTTGGCGGTCTGGTGAAGTTTATGGACCAATTACAAGAATAATATTTTAAATACATAAGATAAAATACATAGGATTACAAAGGAAACCAATTATGTGGAAATACATTAATAAAAAAAAATTAGGTTCTTGGATGTCAAGTTAATAATTTCTGGTTTATAAATTGCTTTAAGGTTTACAAAACACAAAACATATACATACACACATATGTATGTGTGTATATGTGTATGTGTGTATATGTATGTAAATATATCCATACATATATAGATATATAAATTTGATCCCTACAACAACACCTGTAAAGTATTATTAAAATTTCCCACTTAGGGATGAGGAAACTGAGGCTCAGAGCTTCAGTGGATTGTCCAGGGTCTGAGACAAAATTCAAACAGGTCTTTCAGATTTCAAATCTAGCAGTCTCTCTACTATACCTACTAATTCCCTATTCAAGAAATATACCTGAACTTTGTGAAGACACCTGAGACCAAAAAAAAAATTTCCTTAGACTACTAGGCAAGAAAAGTCAGACCCCTGGAAACCTCAGGTTCCCCAGCAGATGCCTCAGCTTGAAAGAAAAGTCTAGCTGAAGGGAGGAGAGGAAGGGACTTCACAAACACACCATGGATAGACAGTAGGACTGTATTCCTGGTGTCAACTCTAGTAAGACTATTAGCACCTGGAGCTATCAGTGCTCAGAGCTAGAAGGCTTCTAACTTTGATCACAAACTGTCATTTACAGAAGGAACTGAGATTCAGAAAAATAAAGTGACTTTCTAAGGGTCAATCCCATTTCCCTCAATCAGTGCTCATATGGTTTGAATTTGGGGCCCTTCAGAATCCTGTTTGTTCATCTCTAGTCATTTTCTAACTTATCAACATCCTGAACACCATACTCCTGGACTTCTGCTCCATAAGCCTTCTTCACATTGTCATTTCTCCACCTCTATGGCCTCCTCCTCTGATTGGTGAGTTTTTCTTCCTAAATATCAATTTGTGCAAGTATCTCTTATAAGCCATGCTCACTTCGACACACATTGAGCTCATGACTACCTGTACTCCTGAACCTGTTCTCTCTTCTTTTCAGTTCTCTTTAATGTGTTGTCTTCCTTCCTATTAGAATTCAAGTTCCTTGAGGACAGGGACCATCTTCCTTTTTGCTTATGTTCATATTCCTAGAACTTAACACAGTGTTTGGAACATAATAAGCACTTAAATGCTTTATCTATCTTTTTATCTCTCCATCTAGATGTGGTTTTACCTGGGTAGTGAGACAGTGGAACAATTACCTCCTTATTCATTAATTTTATGCCTTTCTTAACATAGTATAAATTATATTAGGTGTTTCTGCTGCCCTAGTACATGAGCTAATATTGATCTTGAAGTTTCCCCCAAACTTAAGATCTTTTTCAGACAAACTATCAATGATACCACCTCATCTTGCATATATGAAGCTGATTTTTAAAACACAAGTCTAAGTCCAAGCATTCTGGGAGAACAATTTGAAACTATGCTCAGAGGGCTCTCAAGTTGTACATACACTTTGACCCAGTAATACTGCTAACAGGTCTATTTGCCAAGGAGATTTTTTTTTAAAGGAAAAGGATCCATGTATACAAAAATATTTATAGTAACTCTTTTTGTGGTGGCAAAGAATTGGAAACTGAGGGGATGTCTATCAAGTAGGGAACTGCTAAACAAGTTATGGTACTTGAATATGATAGCATACTATTGTACTATGAGAAATAATGAAGGGGATGGTTTCAAAAAACCTAGGGAGACTTATGCAAACTGGTGCAAAGTGAATTGGGCAGAACAAAGATGAGAATGTACACAGCAAAGGCAAAATTATAAATATAAATAGTCAAAAGATTTAGTAACTCTGATCAATACAATGATCCACCACAACTCCAGAGGACTTATGATGAAAAATTCTATCCATTCCAGACAGAGAACTGATGAGCTCTCAGTGAATATTGAAGCACATCTTTTTCTTTCTTTATTTTCTTGATGTTTTTTTTCTTAACCATGGCTAATAAGGAAATTTATTTTGTATGACTTCATATCTATAATGGATATTGTGTTTTTTGCCTTCTCAATGGTTGTGGAAGGGGTGAAGGGAGGGAGAGAATTTGGAACTGAAAATAAAAATTAAATTAAAAAATTTTTAAATAAACTCTAGTCTAAAAGTATTATATTAATACCTATTAAATTTTAATATTGTTCTATTCAGTCCAATGGCCTACAGGGGTCAGCAAACCATCACCCATGGGCTCACTTTTGTATAGCCCCCAAGCTTAGAATGGTTTTTACATTTTTAAAATGTAATTTCTCAAGATATTTTTGAACCTTTACTCTGTCTTCAATTATTATATCAACTATTATTCTGTCTTATATCCTCTGCAAATGTGACTAAAGTACCATTTGTGTCTTGATCTCAGTTACTGATAAAAATGTTTAACAGCATAGGACCAAGCACAGATCCCTGGAGCACACTACTGTGACCTGCTCCCAAGTTGGCATCTCCCCCATTCGAATATTAGTTCCATAGGAGTAGAGTTTGTTTCATTCTATGCATTTGTATTCCCAGAGCCTAGGGTGGTACTTGGCACATAGATGGTATTCAATAAATGTTTAGCAATTGATTGATCACACTCATTATGAAAATTCTCAGTGACTATTCCTTAGGTTCAATCATTCAAGGAATTTCAACCATCCTTCCCCTTGTCCCCTTTTATAATATCAGCCACGTCTCTCTCCATTTGTTCCACAGAAATAGCATTGGATGGTGGCAAAAATTAATCAAAATAATGTTTGTGCTCTGAAAAGTACTCTGAAAGATATAAATATTTAGGAAAATTATTAGTGATCATTTTACTATTCCCTACACTAGGTTCCATCCACCCAACCTTGTCCAGGCTTTCTCATTAATGGATAATTTACTATATATGGCACTTACAGAAACTGGTGGTTGGGGGCATTTATAAACAATGATTAACTTTATGAGACATATTTGCAAGGTGTTTTTCTTCCTATTTTACTGACCTTGGGTTTCCAGAATTGCTATGTCTCTTTCATTGAACTTTTCTCCAATTGCAAATGTAACTACTTCATACTTTGTACATGCACCTGCTATCTCCTCAGGCCTAGAATTATTCATGGGCAGGAAAGGTTTTACAAAATCAGTCATCTGTGGAAAGTCCACCAGTCCTCCCCCCCAAAAAATATTTTTCATGCCTTTTCATTGATACCCATGATCCCTTTAAACCAGGAAACATAGCAACCAAAATTCATGATTAGGCATAAAAAGCTGGTGTCCAGGCACATCCTAATTGACATTCAATAAGGACTAACATTCAGTGACCTTATGGTGTGGTAGAATTTTCACTGGACCAAAATTCAAAGAATCTAGACTTCAGCCTCATAGTTGGTATCAACTGTATGCCTTAGTCAAGCAACTTTGTTATTGTATAGTTATTTTTCAGTCATGTGCAACTCTTCATGATCCCATCTGGGGTTCTCTTGGCAAAGATACTGGAGTGGATTGCCATTGCCTTCTCCAGTTCATTTGACAGACGAGAGAACTGAGGCAAATAGGGTTAAGTGACTTGCCCATGGTCACACAGCTAGTAGGTATCTGAGGCCAGATTTAAAACTCCCAAAGATTAGTCTTCCTGCTTCCAGGTCCAAAAGAAACCCAAGACCTACATGAACACAACTACAAAACACTTTTCACACAAATAAAGTCAGATCTAACTAATTGGAAAGAAATCAATTGCTCATGACTGGGTTGAGCTAATATAATAAAAAATGACAATTTTACCTAAATTAAATTATATATTTAGTGCCATACCAATCAGTTTACCAAAAAACTACCTTATAGAGCTAGAAAAAAAATAGTAACAAAATTCATTTGGAAGAACAAAAGGTCCAGAATATCAAGGGAATTAGTGAAAAAAAATGCTAGGGATGGTGGACTAGCTATACCAGATTTCAATCTGTATTATAAAGCAGCAGTCCTCAAAACTACTTGGTACTGGCTGAGGAATAGAGTAGTGGATCAATGGAATAGATTGGGTACACAAGACTCAGCAGCCAATGACTATAGTAATCTACTGTTTGATAAACCCAAAGACCTCAGTTTTTGGGAAAAGAACTCACTATTTGACAAAAACTGCTGGGAAAACTGGAATATAGTATGGCAGAAACTGGGCATAGACCATTATCTAACACCATACACCAAAATCAAGTCTAAATGGGTGCATGATCTAGGTATAAAGGCTGATACTCTAAGCAATCTTCAAAAGCAAGGAATAGTTTACCTGTCAGATTTGTGGAGAGGGGAAGACTTTATGACCAAACAAGAATTAGAGGGCATTATAAAATGTAATATAGATAATTTTGATTACATTAAATTGAAAAGCTTCTTATAAACAAAGCCAATGTAACCAGAATTAGGAGGGAAGTGGAAAATTGGGAAAGAATTTTTACAACCTATGTCACTGATAAAGGACTCATTTCTAAAATATACAGAGAATTGAGTCAAATCTATAATACAAGTCATTCCCCAATTGATAAATGGTCAAAGTATATGAACAGGCAGTTTACAGAAGAAGAAATTAAAGATATTTATAAGCATATGAAAAAAATGCTCTAAATCACTATTGATTAGAGAAATGCAAATCAAAAAACTCTGAGGTACCACATCTCACCAATCAGATTGGCTAAGATGACACAACAGGAAAATGACAAATGCTGGAGAGGATGTGACAAATTGGAATACTAATGCATTGCTGGCGGAGCTGTGAAATAGTTCCAACTATTCTGGAAAGCAATCTGGAATTATGCCCAAAGGGCTGTAAATAATTTCATACCCTTTGACCCAGCAATACCACTTCTAGGGTTGTATCCCAAAGAGATCATAGAAGTGGGAAATAGACCCATATGTACAAAAATATTTATAGCAGCTCTTTTTATGGTAGCAAAGAATTGGAAATTAAGGGGTTGCCCATCAATTGGGGAATGGCTGAACAAGTTGTGGTACTATTGTGCAATAAGAAACGAGGAGCAGATGGACTTCATTTTTACCTGGAGAAGATTATACGATCTGATGCTGAGTGAGAGGAGTAGAGCCAGGAGGAACTTGTACACAATTACAGACACAACATATGTGTGATGACCAACTTTGATAAACTGGACTCTTCTCAGAAATCCAGAGTCATAAGTCAACCCCAAAAGACTCATAATGGAGAAAGATGTTTACATCCAGAGAAAGAACTGAATTTGAACCCAGATTTAAGCAAACTACCTGCCCTTTTTCTTTTTCTTGTTTGGTTTTGTTTCCTTTTTCTCATTCTTCATCCCATCTGATACCATCCTTCTTTATAACCTGACTAATGCCCAAAGTGAAAGAATTTGCAGAAACTATATTTGATTGTATGCTGCCATGGTGGGGGGGGGGAAGGAGAGAAAATTTGAAACCCAAGGAATTGTGGTAATGAATCTTGTAAACTAAAAGTAAACAAATTAATAAAGACCCCCCCCAAAAAAACCCAAAAAAATAGGGTTAAGTGACTTGCCCAAGGTCACACAGCTAGTAGGTATCTGAGGCAGATTTGAACTCTGGAAGATGAGTCTTCCTGCCTCCAGGTCCAGCCACTCTATTCACTCTGACACCTCTGTGAGTTTCAGTTTCTTCATCTGTAAAATGAGAATGATCATATTTGCCCTACTTAAGCCTTGTAAAACTCTGTAGAAATGCATTATTATTATTAGTCTGGGAATAGCAAAGGCAAACTTTGGAGTTCTTCAGTCAAGTGCCCACAAAGGCAGGTTTCGTTTAGGTAAACTACTTTTCAGAAGTGCCAGGCTCTTCTTCACATAGAAGTACATGGTATTTGAGTTCTATACCCAGAGCAAAAGTCCTTGAATATTCTATACATTCCTTCTGATGGCACAAACACCAATTTAATTATATAAAATTTCAGTCAGGAAATGAGACCACTGTGTAAGAGGCTAGTGGAAGACCCCATCTTGATCATCTGACACCATAATTGTATTACAGTTTTTGTTTCAGTATTTAATTTTCATCTCTAGAAATAACAAATTAATCCTATTATTTATGACTGCATGATATTATTATGACTTAATTGAATATTTTTCAATATGATTGACTTTCCACCCAGAATAGATAGAAAAATATTCTGTTCTTTTTCTTTCAGAAAAAAGATTCTTGAGCCGCAACCAAAAGGAGCAAATAATTCAGCATTTTTTTAGTTCAACTAGGTGGTGGATAGAGTACTGGTCCTGGAATCAGAAAGAGCTGAGCTCAAATCCAGCCCCAGAGTCATACTAGCTATATGACCTTGGACAAATTACTTAACCTCTGTTTGTCTGTTTCAACTATAAAATGGGGATAATATTAGCACCTGTCTTCCAAAGTTGTTGTGAGAATAGAATGAAAATTTTATCAGTTTTACAAATTTGTAAAGCACCTGACACATGGATGATTTATTTATTCTAGTTATTATTATTACTAACAACCAGGGGAAAATACATATTATGCCAAAGGAAGTCATCAAGCCTCTGGCCTAAAAGACAGAGTCCAAGAACAGAAAACCGGACTCATGCTAATGTATGGAAGATAGAGAGGCAGACTTCAGTCCATTTTAAGGAAGGCCTTCCTAAGAAGGACAGCTGTTCACAATGAAATAGACTGTTTCAGGAGGTAGGGAGATCCCAGTCAGTTAAGGTCTTCAGGGGAAAGCCCACCTAGTAGAGATGTTATAACAAGTATTCATACTTTAGGTAAAGGTTAGACTATATGTCTAGGGTCTTTGACAACTCTCAGAGTCTATGATCTTAGTCTATGACCAAAGTATAGTTTAGTAGAAAGAGTACAATGGATTTAGAGTCAGAGACCTAGGTTCAAATCTCATCTCTAACACTTACTAGCTATGGAACCATGGACAGGTCAGGTGGCCTGTTTTCTCATCTCTAAAACTGGGAAGTAACGATACCAATGTCCTAAGTCTCCTCCTCCTCCATGTAAATTAGACTAGTGTTCACTTAGAAAGTCAATCAAACTGTTCTACAAATTGAATTTGCTCAGGATAAAACAGCCAGGACATGAAGTGCTGAGACTTCTTTTTCCAACCTATGACCACAGGTTTGCAACTTGAACTACACCAGAATACTGTACTCTACTGAACCAGGGCTTTTTACTAGATGAACATCCCTTCTCTGCTCTGTATGTCTTCCTCTTGCTATAGTTGTATAAACCTCCTTTATTTTCATTGTGAGATGAATTATGAGTGTCTCATTTTGTTCCAATTTGGAATTAAACTGCCAGCAAGCTTATTACAAGGGCACAAGGGGTAATAAAACTTGTACTGCTAACCTCAAAGGTATGTGATGATAGTATTTGGTGAATCCTGAAATGCTATTTAAATGTGAGTTATAATTATTGTTACACAAAAGTAAAACATGAGGTTAATTTGGTCAAACCAGTAGCTTAGACTCCTGCAGAAAAAAACTCCAAGATAACTTACTGAAGCTTGGGCTGACTAAAACATATGCTCCTGGTGTTATATAGACACCACTACCACCCTACTCAATAAAATCCTTGCCCATTCATATTCATACTTCCTCATATGAAGATGAGCAATGAGAATACCCATCCTTACAGTAACTAACACAAGGGTTTCTGAGTAAAAGTAGAAATGTTCTCACATGAACTTTGCCTGTACATATAAAACAGGGAGCAAAATTCCAAGGTTGACTATTATATCTATATATTCTGAGGAGGCATTTTGAAAGAGGTAGCATTTGAATAGTGATCCAAATAGAAATATTTGCAATAGAGGCAGGGATAGGGAACAATATAAGCAAAAGTCATAGAGGAGGAAAGTTCAGGGTACTATAAGTGATCCACTCTAACTAGATAGTTGAATGCATAGATATATGATTGAAAATGAAGGGTGATGTCAGACTGGGGAGGACCTCCCAAAGTCTGGTCTGTGGGTTATCTGTCTGTCTGTCTGTGGAGAACAAGCTAACACATTTAAACTTTACCCCCTGGGCAACTGAAGCCATTGCAGGATTTTCGTAAGATGTGACAGAACCAAATCTAAGCATAAAGAAGGTAAGCCCCATTTTTGTCAATCACTGTCTTTCACATACCAAGGGCGGTGGTTCTCTGAGATGTACCTGTCTATATTACTTCAATCTCTTTCCCCATCTTGCTTTAATTCTAGCCTAAGTGTGAAGAGGGTCTTAACTATCCTAGTTTTAGGAGTGTCAGATATTCTCCCAGTTTGGTTTGTGGAGAGAGATTTGGATTTTACCCTAGGACCTTTCCCATATTGCCCTGCCTTCCTTTCTATATATCTCCTACTGAACTCATGACCTTTTTAAAAGAAAATCATATATGTATATGGATATATAATTTTTTCCAATTACATGTAAAAATTTTAATATTTTTTAAGATTTGGGTTCCAAATTTTCTTTTCTCCTGCTCTTTTTTGCCTCTCCCTTCATTGAAAAGGCAAGTAATTTGATATTGATTATATAGTTTGTGACTTTTTTTTAAATACACATTTCTTGGTCCATCTAATTCTTTGGTGAAGCCCTTTTATGTCTCAGCAGTGGGCCCCAATATCCTCCTGTCGACACACCCTGGTTTGCCCATGTCCATAATGAAAGGTGATCCTCAGAATTGGCCATAGTACTCCAGATAGGGTGTGGTATAGTGAAACATTTACCACCAGCAGCACCACACCATTCTGGTTACAATACCATTTCTTAATAAAACCAAGACTTCCTGATAGATAAATTATTTTTTTAAAGCAATAGGGATTAAGTAACTTGCTCAAGGTTACATGGCCAGGTGTTTCTGGGTGGGTGCTAAGTGTGTGAGCCTGGGATTCGATCCCCCAGGTCATCCCGACACTGGGGCCAGTGCTCTTACTCGCTGTGCTACCTGGCAGCCCCCTGATAGATAAATTCGTAAGGGATATGAGTAAGCAGTTCTCAAAGGAAGTACTCTAAGCTATCAAAAAGAATACTTTTAAATGCTCCAAATCACTAATAATAAGAGCATTCAAATTAAAATAATTTCTTTGCTTCCACCTCACATTCATAAAATTAGCAAAGATGACAAAAAACAAAAATAATCATTGATAGAGAGGCTGAACAAAAATAGGCACACTAATGGATTGTTGGTGGAACTGTGAATTGGTCTAGCCATTATGGGAAGCAATTTGGAACTGTGTCAAGTCACTAAAAAGTGCATACCCTTTGACATAGTAATAAAACTACTAGGTCTTACCCCCCAAAAAAAAATCAAAGAAAAAGGAAAAGTATATATAGTTACGAAAATATTTCTAGAAAAAATCAAAGAATTAGATGGGCCAATAATAAAAATATGAAAAAAAATTTTCATTGTAATAAAGAACTGAAAAATTAAGGGAGTGCCCATCAATTGTGGAATAACTGAAGAACTTTTGGCGTATGAATGTGATTATATAATATGTAATTATTATTGGGCTATAAGAAATGATGAAAGGCATGATATAAGAGAAATATGGAAAGACTTCTATATCATGAATATTCTCCAGCCCTACTCTCTGAGGACCAGGTCTATTACATTTCTCACAATTCCCAAGTTTCTTCAATACATTAATTTCTCCTGACATTGACTAAAGCCCCCACTGAATGTTTTCCCCTTTTTTTAGGTCCAAAGACTAGAACTCTAACTCCATTTAACCACATAATGTGAGATCAGTTTTTATAAAGTTATATTTACTTCAAAGATTACAAAGCAATCTCCTCAACATCTTGGAGCATAATCTCCCATTCCTCTATCAACTTGGTCTGTGGGGAGGGGAGAGAGACTAGATTCTCAGTTCCTGCATGGCATCCAGGACCCTTGCTCCTAAAAGTTCAAGTTCCCAGGTTAGATACTCTGCTCCTGGCAACTATAATTGAAAAAGACAAATGAAATGACCAAAATCCCAAGCACATTTTTTAGGACCACATAGACTAAAAGGAGACAGGAGATGGCCTCCTTAAGCCCCGTCTTCTTATACTATAATGTCACCAGCCCTGAATGAATTAATCCTCTACCCCTTGACTTAAATGCCAAAAAGAGAAATGCTAGTCAGGTAAATTTAAAGATGCAGACAGTTTTGGCTACAATCAGTAGGAAAATGCTGCTCCCCGTCACATGGAAACCCAACATAGAATGTCCATGGGGGATGTGAATGTGAGGACATGACTGCCTCTGTATCTTTGTATTTACTCTTTCCCAAAATTAGGTAGAGTATTACAACGCGTTCAGGCAATAACTTTGTGAGACTGGAGTTGATAGTAGATTCCATCAGAGATGGTAGCAGTAGCCACCAGAATCAGAAGGTGATGTAATGGTAATGGGAATTTGAAGATCTTCCCTGCCCCTTAACTAGACCTAAGGGAATGTGCAAATCTTCTCTGCTTCAAAGATCTTCCTTGCTCCCTAATAGGCTGAATGTAATCATATGGAACCTTCAGTGGGAGGAGTGGAGGATGGAGCAGAGCCCACAGGAAACTGGGTGTCAGAGTAGCTAGATGGTGTGAGAGAGGATGAACCCAGGGAGACAGCTAGACTTCTGAGTGTTGGTTTGTGGAAAGGCTAAAGGATGGTGTGGCTCTCTACTGTGTTATGGTGTATTGACTTCTATGCTGCTATGATGGATCCAGTATCCTGGTATTGTGATTTGATTTTCTGGTGTCTGAATAAATGTTTTGCTTCTCTCTTCTATATGAAGAACCCGTTATATTTTGCAATTAAGAACTGTGTCAACATATTTACAGCCACCACTGGTGCAGTGAATATTGTATTGGTGCTACAGGTGACTAAGCTGCAACCTTGAGATGGATGTGCTTGAGAGTATTTCAAGGTCTAAAGAGATTTCAAGGTAGCAGCTGAGGAAGCTAGCTCAGAAGCAGTTGAACCCATAGAGGAGTCAGGATAGCATCTGAGCAGCCTGTCTGACCCAATTTAGAGTAGATTTACTGGTACAGCTAAGATAGCATCCTACAAGAAGTACACAGAGAAGATTTGCCTGTTTAGTGGAGATGCTGTGTCCTGTGAGGAGCTAGTCCAGATAAGCAGCAAAACAACTCATTCTTCATTGATACTACACCCTACAATGAACTTCATGAGGACTCTACTGACAGGAGTTGAGAAGTACACCTTTGGCACATGTAGTCTCTGCATGTGTGCCTTGCTACCACTGTACTTTAAGCTTGAACCTACTTTCTTCAAAAACCTTGTATATAGAAGGGGAATTCTCTCCTGGTTTATGGTAAAATGTTTTGTGCCAGCTGGCTTTGCTGGACATTCACATCAAATCCCTCTTATAAAGGCTAATGGAATTTAATTCATTGGTTGCTGATGGGTCATGTGTTGGTGGGGGCTCAGGAGCAACAGTACTAGAAATTCTAGCCTGTCAGGGTTATCCTTAGAATCCTGAGGACTGTAGTTAGCTCCTTTCTGTGGACTCCAAACTGTGAGTAAGGAGGAGAGGCATTATATCTATAAACTATGGACTGCTGAGCTTGACTTGGAAATTCTAGTAAAATTCTAGAACACATAATTAAAGGGTTGTATAATAAACATCAAGAAAAGGAAATGATGCTCACAAAGAGTCAGCATGACTTCACCAAAAACAGATTGACCTCATTTCATCTTGCACAACTAACCTCATTTATTTTTTGCCAGAGTATTTCATTTGTAGATCTAGGCAATGCTATAGGACATCTAGATTTCAGCAAAACATTTAACAAATTCTCCCATCTTATTCTTGTGGGAAAGATGAAGATATTTGAGCTAAGGTATTGTATATTTTAAGTAGATTTAGAGTTTGTTGAATAATTAAGCCCAGAGTAGTGATTAATGAGTTCATGTCAATATGTTGGTTGAGTTCTGGCATAATACCCCAGGCATCTGTTTGCCCTTCTGCTATTTTACATTTCTGTCTCATTTTTTAAAATTCCAAACTTAATAAATATGAACTTTGGAGGTCATATTTCCCTATGGGCAATAAACAATATAAATAACCCTATCTTAGAAAAAAATCTAATTGAACAAGCCATCAATGAACTCCCTAAGAAAAAAAAATCACCAGGACAGATGGATTCTTAAGTGAATTCTACCAAACAATTAAAGAACAATTAATTCCAATAACATATGAACCAAATGGTTTGTAGAAAAAAATAGGCAAAGAGTCCTTCAAAATTTCTTTTATGCACAAATATGGAGATGATACCTAAACCAGGGAGAGTTAAAATAGAGAAAGAAAAATACCTCCAACTTTCTCTAATAAATACTGATCAAAAAATTTTAACAAAATACTAGCAAGGAAATTTCAGTAACATATCAACCAAAAAAAAAAGATCATATACTATGACATGGTGGGATTTATGCCAAAAATTCAGGATTGATCCAATATTAGGAAAACTATAAGCATAATTCTCAGTATCAATGACAAAACCAACAATAAATATATGATTATCTCAGTAGATGCAGAAAAAAAAAACTTTTGAAAAATTACAGCACTCAAAAAAAAAGGCAAAAAAGGGGCAGCTAGGTAGTGCAGTGAGTAGAGCACTGGCCCTGGTGTCAGGAGGACCTGAGTTCAAATCTGGGCTCAGGAATTCAACACTTATTATATGTGACCTTAGGCAAGTCATTTAACCTTAATTGTCCTGCCCTCCCTCCTCCAAAAAAAAGAAAAAGAAAAAATACAACATTCATTCCTATTAAGAACACTAGAAAGTTTAGGAATAAATAGAGCTTTCCTTAAAATTACAAGTAGTATCTATCTCAAGCCATCATCAAGCATTCTCCATAATGGAGATAAGCTAGAAGTCTTCCCAGTAAGATCAGAGGTAAAGCAAGGATACTCATAATGACCATTATTATTCAATATTGTACTAGAAATGTTAGCTCTAGCAATAATAAAAAGAAACTGAAGATTAGAAAGGCAATGACAAAACTATCACTCTTTGCAGACAATATTATGTATACTTAGAAAATCCTAGAGAATCAACTAAAAACAAGTTGAAATAATTAGCTTTAGCAAATGTGCAGTATATAAAACCACACAAATCATCAGAATTTTTCATGTATCACTAACAAAGTCCAGCAGCATAAAATTGAAAGAGAAGTTCCATTTAAAATAACTGTAGACAATATAAAATATCTGCAAGTTTACCTGCCAAGACAAACCCGGGAACCATATGAACACGATTACAAAATATTTTTAACACATATAAAGTAAAATCTAAAGAATTGGGAAAATGTTAATTGAGTCAATATAATAAAAATGATAATTTCACCTAAATTAGTTTACTTCTTCAGAGCCATACCAATCAAACTACCAAAAATGATTTTATAGAATTAGGGAAAAAATAATAGCAAAAGTCATCTGGAAGAACAAAAGATCAAGAATATCAAGGAAATCAATGAAAAAACATAAAGTAACTTGACCTAGACATACCAGATATCAAACTATATAACAAAGCAGTAATCAGCAAAACAAATATGATACTTGCTGAGAAGCAGAGTTGTGGGTCAATGGGATAGATTAGGTATGTAATACATAGTAGTAAATTACCATATTGATCTATCATTTGACAAATGCAAAGATCCAAGATTTATGGACAAGAACTCACTATTTGACAAAAACTGCTGGAGAAATTGGAAAGCTGTTTGGCAGAAACTAGGTATTGATCAGCATCTCACACAGTATACTCAGATCAGGTCAAATGGGTATATGATTTAGACATAAAAGGTGACACCATAAGCAAATTAGGGGAGCATGGCATAATTTGTCAGATCTATAGATAAGAAAAGAATTTATGACCAAAAAAGTGGTAGAGAGGATCACAACATGAAAAAAATAGATAATTTTGATCATATTAAATTAAAAAGCTTTTGTTCATACAAAACCAATATGGTCAAGATTAGAAGGAAAGTAGAAAACTGGGGGCAAATGGGGTTGATTTTATACAGCAACTGTCTCTAATAAAGGCCTCATTCCTCAAATATGTAGAGAACTGAGTCAAATTTATAAGAAAATTAGTCATTCCCCAATTTATGTCAAAGGTCAAAGAATATGAAGAGGCAGTTTTCAAAGGAAATCAAAGCCATTTATAGTCACATGAAAAAATCACTGTTGATGAGAGAAATTAAAATTAAAACAATTATGACATACCACTGCTCACCTATCACATTGGCTAATGTAAAGCCAAGCACATGCAGCTTTCCAGAGGACTGCTGCTGTGAACAGCTTTAAGGTTCTGGTCACATGGTATAGTGAACTCTCTATTTATTCAGCAGTAAATTAAAGCAAAACATTCACAGAAAGTAAAGTATAGCATTCACAATGTTATAACTTATCACTAAAGTGGCCACATAGTTTTCACCAAAGTGGCCAAATAGTTTCAAACAAACATATCATCCAGTAAGTCCTTAACTCAATCATCCTTAAGGAGCAAGCCTCCTTAAGAGACACAAAGGACAAAGGTCAAAGTTCTCCACCCCTAGGTCACATTGTCTTAATTTCTCAGTCAAAAAGTCTTATTCTTGATTGGAGATTAGTTTCCAATCATCTGTAACTCAATCATCCTTAAAAGGTACAAGGTACAGAGTACAAAGTTCTCCCATCCCTAGGCCACAGTAAATCATGATCTTCTCAGTCAGCATTAAGTACCCAAGCAGAGGTCTTTTCATCTTGACTTGAGGCAGGGTCCCAAATTCCATAGTTCCTCTTCCATTGTCCCAGCTTTTGCCTGAATTTACCCAACTATCACCTGGAATCAAAAGGTAAGCAGCTCTCAACTCCTTGTCAAGCTCCTCATCCAGTTTCCATCCCATATTGAAACTCACAGTGTCCAGTCTACCTCAAGTCCTTCATAGATTCTGTTCCTGGGAAAACAAAGCTTAACAGAGCCAAAACAACATTCATACATATTGCTGGCACCATCATCAATTCACTTTCTGCCTGTGAAATCAACACAGACCCACAAAGTCTGAGACCTCGATACAAATTGTCTGTATAGTCCCAGGACCTCTGAAACCTGCTCCAGGACTTCTGTAAACAGACAACAAGAAAATCCTCTTTCAGGGCTTCCAGTAAGGTCCCAGGACTTCTGCATGAACTATTACAAACCCAAACCAACACAGGTAGAACAAACAGTGCCTGGATACCACAAATTTTCTCCTTCTCAACTCTGCCACCACAAGTGTTCTCTTCTCAGTTCCGCTCTTTCCCAGCTTGGGCTTCTCCTTATATATGGTCATTAGTTCCTCCCTGTTCTGCCCCTTCCTGTTGCATTATCAAATTCCTCCCACTGTAGGGTTCACAAGTTCTATTTCTTAACAAAGACTTGATATAGTCATATGCAAGGCTTAAAATAAATTTGAACTGAAACAAGGTCCTAAATAATTAAATAGCTGAAACAAGGTGCTAAGTACTTCTTTGTTTGCTATTACAACTAATAAGACAGAAAAGGAAAATGACAAATGTTGGAGATGATGTCGGAAAATTTGGACTCTAATGGATTGTTGGTAGTGTTGTGAACTGCTATAATCATACTGGAGAACAATTTGGAACTGTTCCCAAAGGGCTATAAAATTGACCCAGCAATACCACTAGTAGGTCTGTATGCCAAAGGGATTTAAAAAAAAAGAAGGAAAAAAGCCCATATGTACAAAATATATGTATAGCAGCTCTTTAAATGGTGGCAAAGAATTGGAAACTGAGGGGATGCCTATCAATTAGGAAGTGGCTGGATAAATTGTGTTATGTGATTGTGATTGAATAGTATTGTGCTATAAAAATGATGAAAAATATGCTTTCAGAAAAATCTGGGAAGACTTATATGAACAAATGCAAGATGAAGCAAGAAGAACCAGGAGAACATTTACATGGTAACAGCAAAATTGCAAGATGATCAACTGTGAATGGTTTAGCTATTTTAATTAATACATTGATTTTATGATTAAAAAAGTGCTATCTACCACCAGAGAAAGAACACATGGAATCTCAAAGCAGATTAAAGCATTCTTTCTTTCTTCACTTCCTTCTTTCTCTTTCTTTCTTTCTTCCTTTTTTTCTTTTTCTTCCATCCTTCCTTCCTTCCTTGACTGCATTTTCTTTTACAACATGGCTAATAAGGAAATATGTTTTCCATGACTGCACATGTAAAAAAATAATATATGCCAGGCACTATGCTAAATCCTTTATAATTATTAGCTCATCAGATCCTCACAATGACACTTAGAAGTAGGTGCTATTATTATCCCTTTTTATGGTTAAGGAAACAGAGGTTAAGTGACTTGTCTAAGGTCACAATCCGGTAAGTGTCTGAGGCCATATTTGAACTCAAGTTTTCTTAACTCAAGGTCCAGTGTTCTATCAACTGCCTCACCTAGCTGCCTATTGACCCATTTTGAGTGTGAAGTCCACTAAACTTCTACATTTTTTTTCATTGAAACAAGTTTCTAGTACTCCATCATCATCCCATAATTTAAAATTGATTTTTTAAAATAAAAGTAGTACTTTACATATGTCCTATAAATTAATCTTGCTCAACCTGGACCCTTGTCTAGCCATTCAAGAATTTTTTTTTAATACAGATTCAAAATATGTGAAAATCTCTTCAGGGAAAATTACATACTTGTTACCTGCAAATCTAGCATGTGTGGCCTCTAGGCTTCATCCAAGTCATTCCAAAACTATGATCAAGTCATTGGACCAATCCTATAAAATCTCAATGACACCTGTTAGCTCAAAATGCTGTCCGTAGGACCATTATTAGGATCTTGGGTTCCCTTCAATTTATTACACATACTTCATGAGTTTGTTTACATACATTGGGTGACATGGGTTTTATTTCTGAACTTTTCTTAGATTTTGTCACTGTGATTTTTAAGGAGTTCCTTATAGTGTTCTTGTTACATTTTACTTTCTCTCTATGATTTGTAGATATGTAATCTTGGTATATATAAGATTGGTAGATATATAATCAATGTTCTTACCACCAACACCAACACTACCATTCTCTTCCAGTTTAAAGTCACTTTAATTAGATTTACAAGAGTCCAAGCATATACCAATCTTTGTTAAGTGCACAATATCTCTGCTACATTTTAAGCTGGGATGAGAAAAATCAAAAATCCATTCTCAAATATTATCTTCTTAACCAGTTCTCCAGTTCTTCATTTCCCAAATCTGCCATTCTCTTTTAAATCCCTTCTTCATCAATGAAAATACCACCTATGCACCTAAAGTTTTCAATCTCTTGACCAAGACTTGATGATTCTTAGCAGCACTTTCTAGATTACTTTTGGAAATGTTATATGTGTACCTGTGAATTATTGAAATGGATAGCAATCACATGGTTTGACAAGTTTGTAGAAGTTCTCTTCCTGAATAGGCATTCCTGGAAAAGCAGAATTCTATATTGGTGATTTCTGGTCAACAAATACAGTTATCCCTTCCATATCACAAAGACTAGGGATGTGGTGTCTCCACAATCTGAAAAAAATTTTGGCTCTCCCTTCATGCTGGTGAATTTTGATTTTCTTTTTCTTTCATGGGGTCTTTACAGTACCTTATTGTAAAATCTGGGTTATTTGGTCATGTTTTAACTCTAAAAAAGATTATGTATACTTATGGTATTAAAAGATAAAATATGTTGATATTATACAACACTCTATATATTACTCACATTCTTATGAGTTTTAATTTTTTTCTGTGTCATCCACTGGCCTTTACATGTCATCTGTGGCTTCTGCAAAATTCCCCCAAAATCCCCATTTAATTTCTTATGCCAATCAGTGATATATTGAAACCACAATGGGGAAAGTTGTGATGTGGAAGGGAAACCTGTTTAACAGTTAACAGTACTCTTTAGCAGGGATCTAACAATCACCATTACTCATTTAATCTCATTTCATCATTCATTGAATGATCTCAGATGTGGAGCCATATCATTCCTTGGAGAACAAACTTCTGCCTCCTTCTCAGAAAGTCCAGCTGTTAGAAAGAGCCTCAAGAATTCAATGATCTTTCTTTCAGTTTTTCTCCATCACATTCTTCTATGTCCACCTCCTAACAGAAGTCAGGAGTCCTCTCTTCCTTTTCAGATCTGTTTTCTTCTTTGCTTTCAAATTGAAACAACTCCTCCATTTTCTTAGCGGCTAGGTCCAGAGCACTGGACTTGGAATTAAAAGCAAATAAGTTCAAATCCAACCTTAGATACTTACTGTGTGACCCTTGATAAGTCACTTATCCTCTGCTTTTCTCAGTTTTCTCAACTGTAAAGTGGAAATGACAGCACCCATCTCACAAGCTTGTAATGAGCATCAAATGAGATCATATTTGCAAAACACGTAGCACAGTGTCTGACAAAGTGGATGATTTATAAATGTTTATCCCCTCTTGAGGAACACTTCATTCCTCTTCATAACTCAGAAGTGGAGAATGTTCCCTGAACCCCTTTACCTTTACCTTTTCTTCCAAGAAGGAGAGAAATAGAAAAAATAGCTCCCTCTCTGTAGGTCACTAATAAATTCTCCCAATCTCCCTACCTGCTATAAACAAAATACTTAGTCCTTCATGATTTTTCCTTGTAGCTCTTACGATCAATTCCCCTATAAAATTAATTATATCTTTGTCTCTAAAGTTATTTTCTCTTCTCGTTTAAAGAGATAGTTTTTGCTCACTGTGAATCATAAGTCAATTTTTTAAAATAAAAACTAAATTTATATTTAAAATTCCAGCATTGCATTTGGCAATTATAGTTGGCATTTCAAATTCAGTTATATCTATCAAATTACTGAAAATTAGATGATCATAATTTACCTTACCTCAGCTGGCTCAATGAAAAGTTGAGAAAATTAAATATTTATATTAATGATACATGGATACATCCAGGAGCTGAGATTTCACCATTGTAGGGAACTTATGGTATGGAAATTCTCTCTTATTGCAGATTGCTGTATATCTCCAAATCAGTAAATAATCCCTAGAGAATTTTTGAAGTACATAGAAATTAAATGTTTTACCCAATATCATCCAGCTAGTAAACATTAGATGATTTTGAATCTGTCTTCCTAATTTCCAACCCTAAGTCCATCATACCACACTAACTTTATTGAATGATAACATGCCCCATTTCCATAAACTTGAAGGTTTGCAAAGTATTTTCTTATAACAGTTCTGGGAATGGGTAATGATTACTCATATTAGAGGGACTGGATTTACCATAATTAAGACTAAAATGAACTTCTAGTCTCATGAAGGAGCCAAATTCATATTTCCACCTCCTGAGTCATTCCTGTCTAGGAGCAGAATTGTAACTTGTGTTTGGAAGGATAAAGGATGATTATTCACATAAACATAGTCCTTTCTGATGATGCAGGATAAAAACAACTATTGAACACAGAGGAAAATCAAGCCCTATTTATTTATACCCACACACTTACTCATTTCCACTTGGCTTCCCTCAACACAATTCATTTTTTAGAGAGGGTGTGATTATTTATAGAAGAGCAATAACAGGAAGGACTCATGTTCTCTGTGTACCAACCACAGGTAGATTTCACTATAGAGTTTTAGAACTGGAAGGCCATTGAGTCCAACCCCATCATTATATAAATAAGGAAACGGATACCTTACAGAGGTTAAGTGACTTGCCTGGGGTCACAAGTAGTAAGTAGCACACCTGGGATTTGAACCTAAATTCTCTGACTCCAAATCCAACCAGCACCATGGCTCCTTTTCATAGTTCAACCCCTGCCATTAATAATTGAGGAAACTGAGGCCCGCAGAAGGGAAGTGAGTTGCCCAAGGTCATACAAAGAGTTAGTGACACAGTCAAGATTTTGACTTGAGTCTTCTGACTTTGAATTCTACGTTCCCTACAGTCAGAGCCTTTCTAGGCTGCTCTTGGAGTTTGCATCTAACAAACTTTGCTTTCAGGTATTATTGTGTACACACCATCACTCAAGACTTAAAATGGTATTTATAGAATATGCTTTATGAGGATAGTCTGTTTCATTTGTGTTTTTGTATCTCCAGCAAATAGCACAGACCTGGCACATAGTAGGAACTTAATACTTTTTTGTTGGTTGAGTGTGAATATGAATATCAGTCAATAGACAGGATTGTACTGCACATTCACTGTGCAGCTATATGTATATTTACCTGGTTCTCTATGGATACAAAATGATAATCATAACAATTTACACCCCTCGGGGGCATCTAGGTGGTGCAGTGAATAGAGCATCGGCTCTGGAGTCAGGAGGACCTGAGTTCAAATCCAGCCTCAGACACTTAACACACAAACAAAAAACTAGCCATGTGACCTTGGGTAAGTCACTTAACCCCAATTGCCCTCCAAAAAGCAAAAAACAAAAACAAAAACCCAAACCAATTTACACCCCTATAGCACCTTATATTCTGTAAAGTATTTTCTACATTACTAATTCCTTTTTTTTTGTAGGGAAGTTATGAATGTCTTATTATGCCTATTTTACAGACAAAAACAATTGAGTCTCTGACAATCAGTGACTTATCCAAGCCCTCATGGCTAGTAAGGGACAATGCTGGAGGCCTTGAACCCAGGTCTTCTAGCAAAAGAAATGAAAGACGGTTTTCCCTTGCCTGCAATGGACAATCTATAATAATGACTAGGTAAGTATCTATACCCACAACTTCATGCCTCTCTCCTTGGTATACAGACATCTACATACTCTCTGAAGTTATTTGTTCACTGCCACCTGCTCTCACACTGGCAAATCTATATTCTCAGAAAAAGTTCATGTTGTTACACTCAAATTTTCTCAAGGTCCTAGTGGGTAACTCTGTTGAGGTGGAAATATAATCTCCCTGATCACCCCCTTAGTTCTCAAGCCCTCACTGGTATGTTCCTATTTGTACAACCCAATTACTCTTACTAATTTCACTTTTAGATCATAAGCATAACCATTTACTTAGAAATAAGGTAAAATGAATAATAATAACATAGTTACTCATATTATCCAAGTAAGTAAATTAATAATAAAATACTTCACAATCCACACATAGAACCTATGACAAACTTCATCATCAACATACTTAGCATCTGTGGGAGATCCCACAGGGAAGCTCGTGAGAGAGGAAAGCCTGTGTGCTCATGTAATGCACAATTCTAAACTATAAAGTTTGATGTCATCAGCCCATTTTCCCTCTTGGTTTGGAGTTGGGTGGAAGGAGAGCACAGAAAAGTGGAATATGAACCTCTCAGACTCTTCATCTCTCTTAAGCTCTAGGGTTTGATGAAGAACAATTTTGAAAACTAAAACTCTATCCAGTAAAGTTTAGCTTCTATCCAGCCAGTCAGGAATTATATAGGTGAAGCCACCTATCATCTGAATGAACCTTTGCTAATCTTTTCAGTTTAAACAAAACTACTTTTCCAATACCCTGCTATTTTTTTCAATATTCATTTGCTTCAGTCTACTATTTACTATAAGTTATTTTTTAAATAACTTAAATCAGAGCCTCCTGGCATTTGGTTACTCACCTTTCACTGAAGAGGTGACAACTCTCCACATTTTCCCTATTAAATCAAGTCATATTAAAATTATATCTCAGTTTCCAAATAGTTATATGAGCTCTATTTTTGTTTTACCCTCTTTTTTCCTAACAACTATATGCACATAAGCCAAGGGACCATAATTACCTTTACCTTTAAATTACCTACATAATCCTCTATCTCGTCTTGTCTTTGAAACTGAATTTCTTCATACTCATATTTTGTTTATTTTTAAAATGCTTTATTAACTTCTGATTTACATGGTTCGTTTCCACCAGATTTTGAGTTACAAATTTTCTCCCCATTTTTCCCCTACCCACTGCCCCAAAATAGCAGTCCCACAGGATATCCCTTCCTCCAATCTGCTCTCTCCCATATTTTCTCCCATATCCCTTTCTACTTTTCCAGTGGACCTCTATGCCTCAGTGCCTGTATATCTTATTTCCCAATTACATGTAAGATGGTATTAATAAGAGTATATATATAAATATAATACACACACATATATATTTGAATATTTGATTTTAAAACTTTCAGTTCCAGATTCATTCCTTCTTTGCTTGTCACCCACCCTTACTGGGAAGATAAGCAGTTCAGTATAGGTTGTACATGTGTGGCTAATGCAAAACAATAACATAGTAGATGTATTGTAAAAGACTGACTATATTTCCCTCCCTTCTATCCCACCTCCCACTTATTCTATTCTCTACTTGGATCCCTTCCCTTTTCAAAAGTGGGTACTTCCAACTTCCCTCCCCCCCAACCTGCCCTCCCTTCCATCATCCCCCCTCTCATCCCCTTCCCCCACTACTCTCCTGGAGGGTGAAATACCCTATTTAGTGTGTATTTCACTCTCTCCTCGAGCCAGATTCAATGGGAATAAGGTTGACCCATTCCCTTTTGCCTTCCTATTCTTCCCTCCATTGTAATCATTTTCCCTTGCCTCTTCTTTATAAGATAGTTTACCCCAATCTGTCTTTCCCCATCTCCTCTCATTATATCCCTCTCACCTCTTAATTTCACCTTTTAAGTATCATCCCTTACTGTTAAATTGGTCCTGTTCCCTCTATCTATGTATACCTGTAAACATATATACACACATTCACATATGTATTCATATGCCCATATAGACATATGTATATATTTCTAATCCTTTCAACTACTGAGAAAAGTTTCATAAGTTACAATTATTGTTTTTCCATGTAGGAATGTTAATAGCTCAACTTTGATAAGTTCCTTATGATTTCTTTTCCCTGTTTACCTTCTCATGCTTCTTGTATCTGAATGTCAAATTTTCTATTCAACTCTGGTTTTTTCAGCAAGAATACTTGAAAGTCCTCTATTCCACTGAATGACCATATTTTGCCCTGAAACATGATACTCAGTTTTGCTGGGTAGGTGACTCTTGGTTTTAATCCCAGCTCCTTTGCCCTCTGGAATATCATATTCCAAGCCCTTCGATCCCTCAGTGTAGAAGCTGCCAGATCCTGGGTTATCCTGATTGTGTTTCCACAATATTCAAATTGTTTCTTCCTGGCTGGTTGTAAAATTCTCTCTTTAATCTGGGAATTCCGGAACCTGGCTGTAATATTCCTAGGAGTTTTCTTTTTGGGATCTTTTCCAGGAGGTGATCGGTGGATTCTTTCAACCAGACCCAGAATTTGGAAGGCTTGGGAAGGCAGAAGGAGATTAGGCTCCTTCCAGGAGAATACATTCTTTGAGGAAATGCCTTGTAAATGCTGTGATTTGATACTGTTTATAATATTGAGTTTATAGTCAAAAGAAAAAAAATTAAACCCCTAAAGTATTCAGATCAGCATGCAAAGTGATCAGACATAGCTTATATAAAACAGACACTGCTATGTCTAGTCTAACAAAGGGATTTTCTCCTCCATAAAATGACGGGTTAGCCTGAATGAGTTTTAAGATCCCTGCCAGTTCTAGATCCTGTGACCATATAAACCTATAAGACACACAAATAACCATTAAAAAGAATGACCTTTCTCCTACACTCACGTGCTGGGCCTGGAGTAAGAAAGATTTGAGTTCAATTCTGGCCTCAGATACCAATTGTGTGACCCTGGGTAAATCACTTAACCTCTGTCTTGTCTCAATTTCCTCATTTTTAAAATAGGGGTAATAATAGCACTTACCTCCCAAGGTTGTTAGAATGATAAAATGAGATAATATTTATAAAGTGTTTTGCAAACCTTAAAACACTATATAAATGCTAACTGTTATCATTAGTCATCTATAAAAACTTAAGCCTGTGACCTCCTATGGGCTCGGAGAAACAGAAACAAAAATGGTCAGGATCCACACAGGATTGCTTTTCATACCAGCTCTATTCAGTAACTCCCCATTCTTTATTCATTCCATTAAGTTTTGTGAAAATGTATAATATCACAGATTGCAAGAGACCTTAAAAATGATACATAAAGCAATGAAAAGGGGTCCTGGACTTGCATTTCTTGTGACCTAGGTTCAAGGTTCATATCTCAGTTCTACCCCTCACTGCTTGAATAACCCTAGAAAAGCCAATTTACTTCTCTGTAAAATATACAGAATTAATCAGTAGAATCCCTTCCAAATAAACCCAGATTTAACCTCTCTCTCATCCAAGTGATGTGAGAGATAAGAGACAAGACAAGATAAGTAAATAAGAGGGAAAACACAATAAATGGCCTCATTATTTTTTTCAGTGAAATATGAGGCTAAATATCTCTCATACTGGTCTTCCACAGGTCCAAAACCTAACCAGTAGAGTTCTTCATTTAAATAACTTTTTTTTGGTCTTTTTTTTTTGGAGGGGGGAAGGCAGGGCAATTGGGGTTAAGTGACTTGCCCAAGGTCACACAGCTAGTAAGTGTTAAGTGTGTGAGGCTGGATTTGAACTTAGGTCCTCCTGACTCCAGGGCCTATGCTCTATTCACTGTGCCACCTAACTGCCCCAATTTTTAAATAACTTTTTTTTTATCGAGTTCTTCATTTAGATTAAGGTTTTGTCTCTAAACACAACTTTCATAAAATTCAAAAATTAGGAAGGAGTTTACAACAGCTTACATTAACCTACCAGAAGCTATTGATGTATATCCTCTTCAAGTTTCCTATCAATAGTTTTGTCAGAGGATTGTGGATTTAGGGACATTGAAATTTATCTAATTCAATTCCCTTATTTCATGCATCTTTAATACACTTATAGTAGGCTATGACTACCTATATGTGTCATATTTAAAAAGTTCCATGAGACCAGGTATCATTTCCTTTCTACTTTTTGCATCTTCCCTCAATACCTAGCAACAAAAATCCACATAATAGGGAGCTGAATGTGTTTGCTGAATGAATTAGAATAAACATAAGGGTGAGATAAATTTGTTTCAGTCTTCATTGGCATATTCACTTATGAAAAGCCAAGATCATAGCTGAGCAGGTAGAGAAGACAATGGCTTTTCCCTTTGGATTTATATTTATCTCCACATTTTTCTCACTAACAAGTGTTCAATATAGCTTTAGAACTGAGAAACCTTAAACCCCAGAGTTATTCAAGAATTATTTGGTTGAGTAATTTTACATGGATGATAAATAGGTGTCATCTGTCCTTTAAAGATTAATATAAATAGGTATAAAGAATATTCCACTTTAAGCAAGGGTAAAGTCTCTGATCAAGAGACCCAAGACCATGCATCAAGGAATTAAGCCCAAAGAAAAGACTAAGCCTTAGAGATTAACAAACTCAGAATCATACTTGGTCCCCAGGCCAGAGAAATTCCTGCTGCTGTTGAAGTGCCTACTAGTTAAGAATCTATGAAAAGGAAGAGACAGATGACTCCAGAGAGGGAAGAAAACTGAAAAGAATTTTCTCTCAGGCTTTTATGGACCCTTTCTCTAAGGCAATGGCTGGACACTTTTCTAAAAAAAATCTTTTAAGAAGAAGCGTCTAACTTTTGAGCTAAAAAAGCAAATGAGAAACCAGACTTCTCATGAGGTAGAGACAGCAGTGTAGCTGAAATCAAAGGATTTCAGGTAAAACCAGAAGATTGAAGCAGAGAGATGCTCCACGGCTATAGTGGGACCACGCCTGGCAAGAAGCAGTGGGGATTATGTGCAGTGAAGCAGCCCCAGAAGAGTAGCATTTGACAGTGCAGTTCCTGGTGGAACTTAAGTGTCCAATGGGGAGCGGGTCTGGTGGGAATCAGAAGATGATGTCAGTAGAAGAAATCAGCTGCAGTGCTGGAAATGTGAGTTGTTCTGCCTTGCATGTGTCCTGGCCACAAATGTTCTCTATGTCACACATGTTCGTCATGTATGTGCCTCTCCACGTGTGCTCCTTATATCTGTCCTTACTGCCCACTGATGGTGAGTACGTCATTCAGTCAGTCAATAAACATTTATTAAGCATCTACTATGTACCAGGCACCGTGCTAAACACTGAAGAAACAAAAAGAGGCAAAAGACAGTCCCTGCCCTCAAGAAGTTTACAATCTAATGGAGGAACTTACAATCTAATGAATATTTTGGGGAAAGAATCTACAAGAGCTATCTCTGAGAGACTGTTTCTGTGTGTTGGGAAGTCCATAAGCAAATACATTTCTATCATCTGTAAGGTCTACAAAGCACTTTCCTTACAACAATCTCTGCTGTCAGTATTACCAATATCAATTCTTATGAAAGATATTTTCCTTCATGAATATCACTGTCATTGTACATTGCAATACAACATCATTGTAACCAAAAAAAATACTGGTACCATAACTGGCTGGGGTCAGAGTATAATATATGGCCCTGGAACAGAATGAGGCTGAGCCTGCCAGACCCACAAACTTGACCTTATTGGACTGTTCTCTCACCTACCTAGGAAACAGTTGCAAAAGACATTAGGACTCAGAGAGGATGAGGACTTAACCACAATGTATTAAAAAAATACAATTTCTGGTATTTTTTTAAAATCCTCTTAGAATTTCTTATCCAAATCTGAAAGCAAATGAGTAACACTATCTTCAGCAGACTTAGTTCTGTTAGAGACAATGAGACTAGGGTATAATTACATCATTAGGAAACTGACTACAATTAGGAAGTAGACTGAGTAACAGAAACAGGACTACAACCTTTTACTGTAAATTTTGGGAAATACTAACAATCATAAAAGTGATTTAGGCAGCCCATCTTAGGGCTCCTAAGGCCATCCAACCATGCAGGCACACCATCTGCTGACAGACACATATATAGGAACATTAACAATATGGTAGAACAGAAGTGAGAGGGGGCTTAAAAATAGAGAACATAGAATTTTATCAGCCAAAAGTACCCTAGAGTGTAGAACTACAAAATGGTGGCAATGGGAAGAGAATTAAAGTAATTTCTTCCAACTCCCTCATTTTATAGTTAAGGAAACAGATTTTTTATTCTTCTCAACTTCCTTTCCCCTGGCATAAGGTTCTTTTCCATTTTCTTGCTGTAGACATTTCACACATATTGTTGCATTTTTTCCACTTGGTTTAGTAATTTGTTGAACAAACTTAAGTGCCTACTTTGTGCAAAGCTCACTGCTAGAAGCTGAGATGGATGTAAAGATAAATAAGATGTGGCCCAGTCCAAGAGCTTACCAAATAATGGGGTAAAAAAGTATGATGTAATAAAGGCTAGGAGGCAAGGTCAAGTCCCAGTTCTGTGTGATCTTAGGAAACTTACTTTCCCCTATCTGGGACTGTTTCTTCATCTGCAAAATGAGGGGGTCCTGCCAGATGAACTCTAAATTCCCTTCCAGCTCTGATAATCTACAACTTTATGCCTATATCAATGACTCATCTTCATTCTCTCGATGTCAGGGATTCTTAACCTGGAGTCCATGTGCTTGCTGATAGATAGACAGATATATAGACAGATATAATTATACTCACACATTTGTGTATAGTTATAGGTACAGTTATATAGTTATATGTATCTATCTGTACATAGATACATATAACTTCAATTTGGTTTCTTTTGTAATCTTATGTATTTTATTCATTTAAAAAACATTATTTGGAGAAGAGGTCCATAGGTGTCACCATACGGCCAAAGGTTCTACAACACACAAAAAAAGGTTAAGGACCATTTTGCTAAAAAAAATATGTGGTTTGGGAAGGGGGGTACTTTATCTTCTTCTATCTGTTCTCATGCCCAGAGTAAGAGTCTAACTGATTACTACAACAGTAATTACCCACAAAGTAGAACACTTGAGGGAAGGGGACAGATCGTAGCATAGGACCATGTCTTCCTCCAACATACCCCTTCAGGAGCCAGGTGTATGCTAGGGCAGGAGAGACACAGGTGGCCACAGGAGATATGGCAGTCCTGTGAGTACAAGCTGGTATGGCTGAACTCCAGGGGATGTGGGCAAGAGCACCATAAACATCAGTCATCAATTCCCTGAGGACCACAATCCCGCCACAGAAGATCCATATAAAATCTGAATTTGTATCAATGACAAACCTATGGATCTGGATATATTAGATATGGCTAGAAAGGCAGAGTTCATATCCATGAGGGACCAATACATGAGGGCAGGTGAAGGATTTATCATTTTTTACTCCATTATGGATTGTCAAAGTTTTTGTGAAGTTCAAGAATTTAAGCAATTGATCTATTGTGTTCTACAGACAAGAAAGAGTTTGAAATGTATGGAGATGGGATGGATAAGTGTTCAAAGTAATTTTTATTTGAAGCAAAAAAACAGTTTTGACATTGTGTCCAGTTTTCTCTTCTTTGACCTTTAAGACGACCTTGTATATCTTAAAAAGAATTAAAATTCCTAAAATTCCCAGTTTCTCAGATACAGGAAAGGACAAGGGTGATCAGTTTTGTTTTCCCCTTATGGGTTTGAAGAAAAGTGCCTATTTTATCTGGATATTGCTGCCAGATAAACCATGGTATGTAATGTTCAAGACAAGCAAGAAAGCATGACCCAAAATTAATATTTAGAGAAAAATTACTTTGAGGGTCTTCTATGGCTTTGGGGTTGGATAGTAGAAAAAACTGTACAATACAGCAGTATTTCACCTTATTTTAAATGTCTTTAGAGATTTAAATTTTTTGAGAGACATGAGGCATTACATTGATTATGAAGTCATTTAAGTCATCTCAGAAACTAATAACTACAATAGCAAAAAATATTGTTCCATCTTCTTCCCTTTCAAACCCCCCAAAAGACCTATAAGACAAAAGGCAATTCTGTGACATGTAACAGGAAAAGGACACAACTGACTTTTGTTGAGATTATCACTGGATTTTTTTTTATTTCTGTGACAAGGAAATTTTATTAAGCTCCTACTATGTACAAGGCATTGTGCCAGGTGCTGAGAGGGCTACAGAGTCAAATAGGTCACAGTCCCACCTTTCCTCTAAAGGATTACTATCAAATGTTTAAATTTACAATTCAAGAATTAGCCAGGTAACTAATCCTTTCTTTATCTTTAACTTTCAGGCCTTTTTAGCCTATTACTTTTATTATTTTTTCATTTTTTTCATAAAATTTATTTATTTTAATTTTCAACATTCATTTCCACAAGATTTTGAGTTCCAAATTTTCTGCCCACCTCTCCCCTGCCCCCCACCCCAAGATGGCAAGCATACTGATTACACCTTCCTCCAGTCTGTCCTCTCTTTTATCTCCCCCCCATCCCTCCCTTTACCCCTTTCCACCTTACTTTCTTGTAGGGAAAGATGAATTTCTATACCCTATTGCTTATACATCTTATTTCCCAGTTGCATGTAACAATTTTTTAACATTCGTTTTTAAAATTTTGAGTTCCAGATTCTCTCTCTTCTTCCCTTCTCACCCATCCCCACTGGGAAGACAAGAAATTCAATATAGGTTAAACATGTGTAGTTATGCAAAACATTTCCATAGTAGTCATATTGTTAAAGACTAACTATATTTGCCTCCATCCTATCCCACCCCCCATTTATTCTATTTTCTCCTTTGACCCTGTCATTTTCAAAAGTGATTGCTTCTAACTACCTTCTCCCCCAATCTTCCCTCCCTTCTATCATCCTCCCTTTTATCCCCTTCCTCCTTACTTTCCTGTAGGATAAGATAACCAAATGAGTGTGTATGTTATTCCCTCCTTGAGCCAAATTCAATGAGAGTAAGGTTGACCCAATTCCTTTTCACCTCCCTACTCTTCTCCTCCATTGTAATACCTTTCTTCTGCCTCTTTTATGTGCTTCCCGAAATATACTCTTTGATCCAGTTACATTGGTCTCTTACTTGTTCCATGAGCAAGACAAGAGCAAGTCTCTCAGCTCCATTGGATGTGGCAATTATTAGATCATTGATAACTTTGGAAAAGGTAGTTTCAGTGGAATGATAAGGTCAGTGGTCAGATTGTAGAGTTAAGATGAAAGTGAGAGGAGAGGAAGTGGAGGCATCTATTGCAAATGGCCTTTTCAAGGAGTTTAGGTTCAAAGGGCAGAAGAGACATAGATGATAGTTATCAGGGATGGCAGGATCAAGTGAGGGTTTGTTGAGAATAGGGGAGAGATGGGCATGTTTGTAGGCAGTAGGAAATGAGGCAGTAGAGAAGAAGAGACTGAAAATAAGTGAATACATAGAGATGTGAGAGGGGGCAATCTGTTAAGGGAGATAGGATGGAAGAGAATCACTTGAGCATGTAAAGAGTGGTTAACCTTCATAAGGAATAAAGACAACTCACAATGGGAAAGAGATAGAAGTGGAGGAGAAATTGGGGTAGAAGGCATATGAATGATGTAAGATGAGGTAAAGGATAGAAAAGGGAGCTCATGGCAAAGAGCTCGATTTTTTCTGTAAAATATGAGGCAAGTTTCTCATCTGAGAGAATGAGGGGAGGAGGAGCCATAGGATGCTTAAAGAAGAATAAAAGGGTTTAGAAAAGTTGATATGGAAAGTGGAATAGAGGATTTATGAAAGACGTATAAGTAGAATTTTCTAGTAGCAGTGAGGTCCCAGTTGAGGTTGTATAATTTTTTTATTCCATAAATTAAACCATTTATTATTGGACTATGGGCTACAGATATTTGATAAGATTTTACTTGTCTTTCAATTCCTTCAGTCTTCTGATGGTACAATTGACTGTGACTACAGAGGTGCTGTTGTAGGTCCATGCACCATCAGCTACTGTTTTAGGGAATGGGACACCTCCTTTTCTGATTTCAGGGAATTGCATCTGTTCACTCTCCCCCTCCTAACTTGGAAAGTCCCTAATCTTTCCTCCAATTAGAAATTAGATTACCTAATTTTGTATCTTAATTATTTGTTTTCTTTTAATTAATTGGTCTTATTTGATTAATTGTCTCAGTTGTTAGATTAATTATCTCACTCTGTATTCAGGGTCTGAACTGTTTATTATTCCTATTTTGCTAAATAGCTTGGATTGTTTCCTCACTTATTCCACTGCAGTTTAGGAGAGGAAAATTGTAAACAATGTACTAACCTTCCTGAGAAAGGAAGGAGAATGATCTGGGGATCTTTAGACAATAGCTACCAGGATTTTAATTGGATAGTCTATATAAATAGCATGGACCTCAAAGGAAGATATATTAATGAGTGATGGAGGAAGGAGAACCTAGAAGTGGCAATGGAGAATGGGGAGTAATTTGACTCTCCCACCTTAATTAGTGAATTAAAGAGAATGCATAAAGGTGCAGCCAGTACAGGAAAGGGTGGCCTAGACAGCTATGGTCATCAGTAATAGGAAATGGAAGGAGAGGAAGAAGAAAAGTATAAACAGAAGTTTTTGCCTACAGAACAGGCATTTCAGAGGACAAAGGAAAGGGGTGAGTGGCATTTGGTTGGAACTTTGGGGGTGGGTAGTTGAGGGGGACCCACCAACTTTTCTTTTTCTCATCTGTCAAGAGTCAGGCACAGGAGGAAATGGAAGTCCCAAGATCAAAGGCAAGGTTTCTCTCCTTCCACCTGAGGTTCTCTACATGCCAGTTGGAAAATCAGACTGGCAGCAGAAAGTAAAAGGTGTCTCATGCTGACAAAGATAGAAGTCATTGCTTTGGGGCAGATGGAAGACACCTGAACCCTTGCCATCTTCCCTCAGGACGCGCTGGATATTGAAGGCCCAAGATGTGATTGGAGGAAGGTTTGGCTCCTCTTTTCCCCCTGAGGAGTCTGGAGATCACACAGTAGCAAGAAGAGTCCTAGAAATATCCCCAAAGACAGCATTTCTAAATGGGTGGCAGTGTCTGCACCCAGATAAAGGAAAGATGTGATGAGGAAAGTCAGGTTCAAACCTCAAAAAGAAGCCCTATGGAAAAGCCAACTCTTTTCTTAAGAGGAACATCTCAAGGAGTCTAGTGAAAGGACTTCTAAGAAGCTATGCCACATGTGCTGTTTTGGCTTAATCCCACTTTCCCCTGGACCCTGTATATATTTGTGATAAGTGTGTCATTAACTTTGAGGATGTAGGGGACAGGGATGTTCTTTACCACCCTTACTACCATGCTAAGTACCCATTTGTAAAAGCAAATTAAATCTGGCTTACTAATTTCTATCAATTGATAATAATGGAGGGAAGCACACTTGTGAGGACATGTGAGTTACAGCCTTAGAAAAATAGCATCTGGGCTCTGGAGGAGAAAGTGAGGTTGTGATCTTGCACAAGTCTCCCTCACTCAAATCATAGTCAACTTCAAGTCATGTCATCATTTCCCTGATGCCAGGGTTCTCTTCAAAAACAAAGGACAAACAACCTAAATAGGGGTGGAGCCAACATGGAGGAGTGGAAGCAGAAACTGGCTTGTGCTTGTCCCCCAGTCACCTCCAAATGCCTGTGGAAAATGATTCTAAACAAATTTTGAACCTGCAGAACCCACAAATTGACAGAGTGAAATACATCGGTAAAGTAACAGGTTGGGGAAATGAGCAAACAGAAGAAAAGAAATCAAACAGTAGAAGTTTTCTTTGGTGGCAAAGAGGATCAAAACATAGAACCAGAAGACGACAACAAAGTCAAAACTCCTGCATCAAAAGCTTCCAAGAAAAAATATGAATTGGTTGCAGGCCATGGAGAAGCTCAAAAAGGATTTTGAAAATCAAATAAGAGAAGTAGAGGAAAAATTAGGAAGAGAAATGAGAGTGATGAAAGAAAATCATGAAAAACAAATCAACAGCTTGCTAAAGGAGACCCAAAAAGTACTGAATTAAAATAGCACCCCCTTCCCCTCCCAAGAAGAACCCACTAAGGCTATCCTTAGAACAATAAGGGGAGAAGTACCAGCTGAGTTCTGAGGACCCAGTCTACCAGAGTGAGTAGGGCTAGGAGAATAGCTTCACAGTCTATAATAAACCATTCTGCATTTTTTCTTCTTCATTTTTTTTTCATATGTTTCTGTATGTACTTGTTGTCTACCACATTTAGATATAAGCTCCTTGGAGATAGGAAGTTTTATTTTTTGTATCAGTTCCTGTTACATGGTAGGTGCTTAACAAATGTTTGTTGATTGATTTAATTGAATAACCCTGAATGTAGGAATAATTATTATCCCCATTTAACAGATAAGCAAATTATTGAGGTTGAGAGAATTTAAGTGACTTGTCCAAGGCCAACTAAATGCCTGACAGGATTCAAATTCAGGTCTTCCTAATACTAAATTAACACTCTATTATTTCCATGCTATAGAGTTGTCTGTGTTTGTATATTTGACAAAGATACAAAATTACATGACATCCACACCTACAAGACATAAAGTCATGAGCAATCTGAGCAAACAATCCAAGACAGTCATTGATTAACTGCCAAATGAATGGTGCGTATGATAAACCCAGAGTGATTTCAGAGGAGAAATACACCATAGTAGGCTGTGGTGGTCAAAGAAGGCTTCCTACCATTAAGTATTTCAGAAAACAAAAATAAATTGGGAAAGAGCCTTCAACTTAAAGTAAGGAGACCCACATTCTTTTTAGATGCTGCCATAAACCTACCATGTGACCCAGAACAAGCCATTCCCCCTCTTTAGGCATCTGTTTCCTAAAGAAAAATGGTGCTGGATGCTATGAAATTACATGCTTATCCTAATAATACTATGTGGAGTCATATCTATAAGCAGAAATAGCTACATATTGCCTACTACGTGCTATGCATTTGAAATAAAAGTTATCCGAGAGTCCATTGCTTAGGTACTGTTACCAATCATTGAATCAGTAACAGATATAGTTACAGCAGTTTTATTAGTTCCAGAGTGCAGGCTTCACTGAACATAAAGTCAATGAGCCCGGAGCATGAGTTCCAGCAATTTTATATGGAACACGTTACATACATAAGGAGAATGGCTACAATAAAATTTTATAGAGAGCAGGAGGGGAATGTAAAAGTTTTGCTATCAGGAATCAAACAAACATTAGGGGAGAAAAAGAATGTCTGCATCAGGAAGGTCAGGGAACTAGTCAAACTACTTAGTCAAAACTAGAGCTGAAGCAAATGTCCAAAACTTGATTTTGCAGGCTTCAGCAAAAATGACCTGCTTGCTTTAAACAAACAGTGTCAGGATGCTTAAGATGGTTAGAGGCAGAGTTTGGGGGGTTTTCATTATTTGTTGTTGCTGTTGTTGTTTGGGGGGGAGGGGTTCTTCACACAGTGGTGGAGAGAAGATTGAACCAGGAATTTTCTCATCACACATTGAAAGACACATAAAATTTAGATAAGGCGCAGTCTGAACCCTCATGGATTTGGTTGGTGTGACTCTATAATACAAACAAAGATAAATATATCAAAAAGTTGGGGAAAACGGTATTAGGAAACAGCAAAAAATTGCTATGTGATAGCTGAAGGGGCAAGTCAATACTACTTGGTGAAATCAGTGAACTGTTCATCAAGGAGGTAACATCCTTGACTTTAAAGGATAGGCAGGAAATTCAACAAGCAGAAAGAAGGGAGGAAAACATTCTAAATATAGGGAATAGCATGGGCAAATGCATGAAGGTGGGAAAGTTTAAGGCATGCTTGAAGGACACATTCATTTTGAAAAGATCAGTATATTTGGGAATGTAGAGTCAATGGCATAGTAAAAAGACCACTGGAATCAGGAGACCTAGATTCACAAGTTGCTTCAGACTTACTGTATAACCTTAGGCAGGTCACTTAAATTCTCAGAGCCTCAGTTTCCTGTTCTGTAAAATAAGAATAATGATATTCACACTACCTATTTCATAGAGTTAGGGGGAAAATAATCTGCAAAACCATACAAGATGTTCTAAAAGTCTTAGTTCAAGCTAGTAAAACTGTGAGTTTTAATTTTTATTATCATCTCTGAAGTATGATTATGTGAAATATGACTGGGAAAGTGGGGGAAGTATAGAGTGTGTAGGACCTTGAATGTCAGCCAAAAGAACTGGATCTTTAATCTTTCTTACCTGAATTCAGCCTCTATGGTCCTTGCAGCCCTGTTCCAGAGCTGTCTCATCAGGGCTCCTTGTGAATTCCCCTAATTGACCTCTGGCACTGTCAAGATATCTTAGACCAGGGGTGAGGAATCTGCACCCTTGACTTATCAACCCTTGCCCAACCTAACCTTCCCTTAGGTAGAAGTCTGACTTTCATAGAGTTGCACCTGCCTCCAAAGATTCATCTTAGGCATCTATAGAGACTATAAATATTATCTCTCAATGGGAAGGACTCCCCATTCCTCTAAATGATTCTGGGACTAGGACTAGAGATTTGCCCTTCACCTTGTGTTCCCTTCCACCCTGACTTCTTAGGCAGAGCCAGTAGGAGTGGGAGAATGTTGCATCTAGTCACACTTCCTCCATCTCATATTTGTGAAACTGATTTTTTAAAAGAAGAATGTATAGAATGATTTTACATATATATGCATATGTTTATATATACTTACATATTTGTGTCTAATGGTAGACATCTCCGGGGGGAGAGGGAGGGAATAAGGCAAAAATGAAAATTACATTATAACTTTATTATATATTTAAAAGGAATAGCAAGTTGCAGGTAGTAGATTTGCAGTTTCATGTGCAATCATATCTTTTTTATTATATCATGGTGTAGAAATGCTTGTTTTATTCCATAAATTAAAAATTAAATAAATTAGGGGCGGCTAGGTGGTGCAATGAGTAAAGTGCTGGCCCTGGAGTCAGGAGGACCGGAGTTCGCTACCGGCCTCAGACACTTAACACCCACCCACCCATACACACACACATACACACACACACACACACACATACACATACACAGACATACACACAAAAACTAGCCATGTAACCTTGGGGATGTTACTTAACCCCAATTGTCCTCCAAAAAAAAGAAGCAAAAAAAATTAAATAAATTAATTTTTTAAATGTACTACTATAAATTTTATGTAGAGTGAATTGAACAGAACAATTTGTACCATGGCTATAATGAAAAAGAAAACAATTTTGAAAGGCTTAAGTACATTGAGCAATGTAACATCATGACTTCAGAAAACTGATGATAAATCATGCTTTCCATCATTTGGCAGTGAACAAGATTAACGTTTTTAGAAATGGCCAATGTGCAGATTATTTTGCTTAATCATACTTATTTACTACAAGGGAAAAGTTGTGTTATTTATTTATTTCCTTTTGCAGAGGACAGCTATAGGTGGTGGGAGAAATGTGGGGAAAGGGGCAGAATGTTAATAATATTCCTGAAAAAGAAGAAAATAAAGGAATTATCAATAAAGTATTTTAAAGACACAGAAGAAAGCAGAAAGAAGTTCAAAAGAGGACAGAGATAAATACAAGGTGATAATGGAATGGAATATCAGCTTAAACTTAATATATACGTAAAACAGTTTGTCTCTGAAAGCCCAGGAAATAATCTCAGAAAAGGGACCTAAGACCAACTGTAAAAACTAGGGACAACCAGGTGATCCCTTTTCTGAGGTCCCAGGAGTGAATTAAAAAATGAGAAACAACATTAGAGGAAGAATGATGGGATGTGCCCCCAGGTTACCCATGAAAGACAAGTCAGTCAGTTCCAATGAATCAGGCAGAGGCCAGATGCGAGAAGGAACCCATCTCTCAATGAGGAACATAAAAGATACACAGCACACCAAAAGGGAAGGCTGTGGAACTAGGAAAAGGGAGACGCATCTGCTACATGTAATAGGGATAGGACTGCAGAAATGAGGCTGCATGAGCAGATCAAGCATGAGAAAATTCTATATCCCAGAGTAGAGAGAAATGCTTTTACTGAGAAAACCATCTAGGCAATCAATCAATAGTAGGGTGGAAGGAAGGAAACAAGCATTTAAGAGCCTACTATGCATCAGGCACTGTGCTAATTGTTTCACAAATGTTATTTCCATTTAATCCCCAGAACAACACTGAGAGGTAGGTTCTATTGTTATTTTCACTTTACAGTTGAGTAAACTGAGGAAGACAGCTTTCATGTGACTTGCCCAGGGTCACCCAGCAAGTAAGTATCAGAAGTTGTATTTTAATTCAGGTCTTCTTGCTCCAGGCAGATTACTGCATCTACTGCCCCACTTAGCTACCGTGTTTCCCTGATAATAAGACCTATCCCAAAAATAAGCCCTCCCCTTACGGTGTAAGATTCCTCTAAAATAAGCCCTCCCCCGAAAATAAGCCCTATTGAGATTGCTATTGTAGTGAAGGTGATCCCCTGCGCTACACGCTACATTACGGTACCCTCTGTATGCACCACCCCTTCCCCCCTGGGTGAAACGCACGCTGTGCTCCAAGCTGCATCCAATCAGAGCTGCAGCAGTGAGCGCGTCATCCTGTTCTTCCCCAGTGATTTGCTTACTGGTGCCATTGAGAGCAGTGCCACAGAGGAGAGCTGAGGCAGGACAACATAAGCCCTCCCTTGAAAATAAGCCCTCTGGTGTTTTTCTTTCCAAAAAAATTAATAAGACAGTGTCTTATTATCGGGGAAACACGGTAGGAGTACTAGCTGTATGACCCTGGTTAAGTCACTTAACCCTGTTTGCCTCAATCTCCTCATCTGTAAAATGACCTGGAGAAGGGAATGGCAAAGCACTCCAGTATCCTTGCCAAGAAAACCATAATGAAGTCACAAAGAGTTAGAAACAGCTGAAACAACAATAATAACAATACACATACAAAGAGAAGATAGATTTAAGCCACCTCAGCTTTTCCTGGTGTCTAAAAACCCTCACACACAAAGGTATTTCTGAACAGTCATTCTCTGAAGATTGTCTGCATATGTATCCAAAGGTCAAGCACAGTTAAAGCCGAAGTTACTTAGGTTAACTATTCATATGTAGCTGTACATAGTGAGGAGTCTGGAACCACACCCTTTATCACATGCCCACACTTACGTGAAGATTCGCCTCTGTAACAGATGACTGTCAAGAGTTGTATGTGTAAATAACAACCAGGGAAAAACAGAAAAATCTTATCTGTTGCAGGCATGGCCTAAGGTTCAAGTCTAAGGCAAAGGATTCTAGGTTTCAAGCTAACAGAACTTCACAATCATCTAGTCTCGTGAGATACAACTCAAATAGAAATGGAGCTGATAAACTATAGATAAGAATCTCTGTGGGTCACATACTGATTTAGAAAACCACATATCAACATCATCTATGTTCTATTATATTTTTGTTGCCTTTTTTTTGGAGGGGGGAGGACAGGGCAATTAGGGTTAAGTGACTTGCCCAAGGTCACTTGGCTAGTAAGTGTTAAGTGTCTCAGGTTGGATTTGAACTCAGCACCTCCTGACTCCAGGACCAGTGCTCTATTCACTGTGCCACCTAGCCACCCCTGTTCTATTATGTTTTCATTTATTTTGTTAAATATTTCCTGATTATATTCTATTCTGGTTCAGGTGTACTGGTAAGGGCCTCTATTGATCTAATCCAATCCCAAGGACTCAGAGTAGCAAAGTAAGGTTACAAAAGTACATAATAAATACTTGTTAATTGATTGGTTCATTAAAATGCCAGAAATGGTGTTCAAACTCAGATTATCTGACACCAAATCTGTTTCACTTTCAACTCTACTACTTCTTCAAAACTCAGTGTTCTCATCTGAAAAATGAGTATATCTGCCTCATCTCCATTACAGGGCTTAAAAAGATCAAATGAAATAATTAAGGTAGTAAAATGTTATGGAAAGTGCATTAGACTTAGAGTCAGGAAAGCTGTATGGAATCTTTTTTTTTTCCTTTTTTGGTGATTGCCTGTAGGGACCACCTTCCCCAAATATCTTCCTGTACTGTTTGAAGACACTCCCCCAAAATCTTCTTGCCTTGTGGCGAGTTTTATAAATGTAAGAGGCTGTGTGATAGAATAGAAAGAATGCTGGGCTTGGAGTAGGAGGGCGTGGGTTCAAATCCCAGGCCTCCTATTTATAGCCTAGGAGACCTTGACCAGGACATTCTCCAGCCCTCCAGATCTGCAATCAAGGTGGAATTAAGCAACAACAAAGGTCTCTTCCATTTCTAAATCTATGACCCTAAAATGTGGGTTCAAATCCCAAATCCACCATTGAATGTGTTTAACGTTTTTGAGTTTAGCTTCCTCATCTTTAAAGTAAAATGGTTAAATTATGTGATCTCTAAAGTCTCTTTCAGCTGTAATACTCTATAGGCCCTACTACAAGTAAAATTCTTCTTAATGATAAAATATTCTATAAATATGAGTTATAGAATATACTAAATATGAATCTCGGGACACATCTGCTTTTCGGACCCAACAATACAAATCTTTCAGACTCTCTGTAAACCTAAGACTCCAGAATCCTAGAACTGGGAGGGCCCTGATTTATCCCAACTCCCTCATTTTACTGGAAACTGAGCCCCCAATAGGGAAAGGAGTTTCCACAAGTGTTTGTAGTAAGTAGATGTGTGGTGTTATGCCTGGGCTTTCACCTATTCATGACTGAGTTTTCCCCTATAAAAAGTGTTTCATCTGGCTAATTAAGAAAAACACTTCCTTAACGTATATTGGATTATATGCGCACATTTTGTATTTCTGCTCATTTGCCTGTAATGGATCACTTCTGCCTCTCCTCAAGTATCCAGTACTTTTTGTGGAAAAAACTCCCCCTCCCCACTTAACTCCTGAATAGGACTCCAGGCCCTAGGGGCGGGGCAAAGGAGGAGAAATATCCAGGAATCCGATTACACCATAATCACTAACAACTGAAAGATGAGTTGCTCCCTCAGCTCCTGGCTTGGCTTCTGAGAAGTTAGTAGGATTTCCAGATAGGTCCACCCTTCACCGAGAGAGGCTGCATGTGTTCCCCAAGTGCGGCGTGTCTGTCTGAGGTAGGTGCCCCTTTTTTTCACTCTTAAATGAAGGGGGAAAGGATTACTACCGGTCGGATTCTGGTTAGGTTCTGTTTGTCAACCTTTCAGTCCCTCCCGTTTTGAGCTGTTTCCAAGACAGAAAGAAAGGGTGTGTTCATGTGCCAGTTTCCTGCCAAAGAGAAATTCACTATTTCTGTGGGACTCCCTAAAAAAACCGGGAAACTAAGGCATCCCAAGTTAACACAATCAAGGACCTACGGCATATGAGAAGAGACCTCAGAATCAAAAAACACAAACTATATAGAACTTTGAATCACGGAACCTAGGTTATAAAGCTGGGAGGGACTTTGGAATCATAGGTGTTAAAATGTCAGAGCCGGAAGGAACCTTAGGAATGTCCATGAGACCTCTTGATTTTATAGAAGAGGAAACCAAAGCTCAGAACTTGTCGGGAGAAGTGTGCCGTTCTTGGAGGATGTGTTTTCAGAAATAGTTGATAGGCAGTGCAGATACCTGGATTTTGAATGGGATTCCAGGGACCTGACTTCTACTCATTCCCCAGCCACTAATTCACTTGTGAGACCTTGGGCAACTTACTTCCTCTCCAGGTCTCAGTTACCTTGAGACAGTTGGAGTAGTTGACCTCCAATATCCTTTCTGACTCTGTCATTTACTGTTTATGTGCACGTGTGTAGTTGAGATTTAACTGATTTTGTTTGTTTGTTTGTTTTAAGATTTAAATCATTACTTGTCTCCAGGCAGAACTATCCCAAAATGAGTCTGAATATCTAGGTTCTCATCCCTGACTTGGCCCTAATTCACTGTGTGACTTTGGGTAAGTCATTTCACAGATCTAGAACTCAATTTCCTCACCTTTAAAAATAAAGGGAGTTGGACTAAATGATAATCTAAACTCGGTCTCTTCTAATTCTGAATTTCCTTTTTGGTGACTGATATTCTCACTTCCTAGATAATGTTGACAATAATAGCTCTTTAACATCTACTGACTTATTTAAACCCTAAGAGCAACATTTGCAGGGTTAGATACTACCACTATTTTTCTCCCCATTTTACAAAAGAGAAAATTGAAATTCAAAGAAGTAGTGATTAACCTAATACCTCGATAAATTATAATTATATGTATATATTATAATATATTATAATTTCAATTATAATTTATATCATACTTAAATTATAATTTATATCAATTAATCAACAAGCATTCATTAAGCCCCTTCTATGTGTCAAAGCATTGTACTAGGAATGCAAAGACAAAAATAAAAGTCTTGGACCTCAGGGAGTTTATATTCTGTTAGAGGTTATACAAATACATACAAAGTAAATATAGGTAACAAGGAGGCACTAACAGCTGGGGAGATCAGGTGACCTTTGAGTTCAGTCTTGATGGAAGCCTAGAAATTCTAAGAGATAGAGATGAAGAGGGAGAAGTTTCCAAGTATAGAAGAGAACTCATGCAAAGGCACAGAGATTCAAGAGAACTCTACTTGTAAGAAACAGCAAAAAGGCCATTGGCTGGACTATATAGAGTACATGAAAGGGCATAGGATGGAACTTGCTAAAATCCTAAGTTATCCAAAGCCACGACAGGAGAAACAACTCATCTTTCGAATGGCTGAAAAAGTAGATTGGTTTGAGGTTTTGATGAGTTGTGTATTTGATCTTATAGGCAAAAGGGAAGTTTTTGAGAAGAGGGAGTAATATAATCAAACCCTATGCTTTAGTAAAAATCACTTTGGTGATTTTGATGGGAAGGATGGTTTGGAGTGAGGAGAGACCCAAGGATGGGAGACCAATTAGGAGGTGATTAAAGCAATCTGGGTAAGAAGTTATGAGGACCTAAACTGAGGCGTTGGTCATGTGACTAGAGACAAAGGAATGGATGCCAAAGATGTTGTAGAGGTAGAACTGAATAGACCTGGCAATCAATTGGATAGTGGGGTGAGAGAGTGAGAACTGAGATTGAGCCAAAAAGCACACACCAGAGCACAGGCATTGGAGGCTCTTGGTTGACTATACTGAATGGGACTACCTGTTTAGGAGCAGCAAGAGTAGATTGAAGCTGTGAATCTAGGAGAGTGGAAGGATAGCAGTGCCATGATGGAAAATGAGTTTTCCTTTGGTTCTCCTCCTGGACTATATTGTGGTCCTGCCATTCCCACAGGAAGTGAGGGCAAAATAACAAGCTGCACTTAGAAATAGGTCTCACTAGATCTATTTCATTGTGCAGCAGCAACACACTCCCATTCTTTGTTCTCTAAGGAGCCAAATAATTTAAGCAACAAACAGCTAGTGTGATCCATCCTTTGAAATGCCATTGTCAGTCATTAATATTACCTTGAAAAATCTAGTAAGTAGTACTCAAGGTCAAATTACAAGGTATTGGAAATGGTGGAAGGAAACAGATTTACAAACTTAGAGGTGTTTATTAAAGAATACGTAGGATCGGGGTAGCTAGGTGGCACAGTGAATAGAGCACTGGTCCTGGAGTGAGGAAGACCTGAATTCAAATTTGGCCTTAGAGACTTGACACACTTCCTAGATGTGTGACCTTGGGCAAGTCACTTAACACCATTTGTCTTGCCCTCCCCCCTCCAAAAATAAATAAATAAATGGGAAAAAAAAAGAATACATAGCATCAGGTAGAAATCAGCACCTATCTATTTTCACAAGCCCTAAAGTAGTAGTACCATTCAAGATGTACAATCCTGAGGCCCTAAACTCTAAGAGAAACTTTGTGACTTATTAATATCAAATGTGCATGTGACCCCACTGGACACTGCCCCTATTCTGATTCAGTCTGTTTCTCTGTTACCTACTTGTTATATTCTCACTGGATGTGTCAATAAGGGCACTCACCTAGTCCAAATCATTTGTTGCAGTACTCAGCCTCTGAGATGCTCCTATCCTGAGCTGTGGGCATGCATGCTGACTCCCTATTAATCCTTTATCCAGGAGCACTATGGTCACTAGGTCAATGAAGGGATAGTCTCTTTCCCTGCTTTATTCTGGGTATCCAGGTGATTTAACAGATCAACAAATTTTGTTATTACCAATTAACAGGCTCTGAGTTCTATTTAAGAAGCATATAGCATACCATCTATTATGCCAAACAGTAATTGGCTGGGAATAAGTACCAATATGGGCATGGTTGTCCTTAAAGTAGTGATTTGTCTCCCCTGAGATGACCCTGTAAAAGATAAGATTGGGGTTGCAGGAGGCAATAACAGCAGGGGAGATTAGGTGCTTTGAGTTAAACTTTGATGGAAACCTAATAATTCTAAAGGAAAGAGATGAACAGGGAGAGCAGGGGCACTGGCAAGTAGTTGGCTTGCCTCTTAAAAGAAATTGCAGAGAAGGATAAGGAGGACAGTTCCTGGAGAAGAAAAAAAAGCAGGGGGGGAGGGGGGTCACAGACAGAAAGGCAAGACTATAACACAAGTTGTCAATGGAGCTCATAAAAACTGCTGTTCCTTTCTGCAGTCTCAAAGGACCTTCCAGCCAAATCCTGAAAACAAAAGAAATCAACTTAATTCTGTAAATAATTCCTGCATTTCAGTCCTCCTTTGATGACTCAGAATGACAAGTATGTGTCAATGACCAAGAGTTTTTTAAGGGTGTCTCAGCCTTCAGCCAAGAACAAGCAATGACAGGCTGGCCCACATCAATATATAATAATCCATTTATTCATCTCTGATTAAAACTCTTCACAGCAATTATTCTAGATCTCTCTCTTCTAAAGCCCCTAGATACTCCCTCTCTCCCCAACTCCAATCTCTTTATTTCTTACTCTGCTCAGAAGATCGAAATCATGTCAAGAAAACCCCATTCTCTGTACCTTAAAAACTACAATTTGCTGAAATTAACTCTTCCACTTGTACCTACTAAGGGATTTTACTATATTAGTCACTGATAATAAGAATTAAATTAAATTGAACAAGTATTTATTGAAAACTTACTATATTCAAGGAACTGTATAAGGCTACACATGTGCACGCACGTGCGCACACACACACACACACACACACGGCCAAAAAAAACAGTCCTATAACTAACTATAAGTCTCAAGGAGCTTACAATTGGAAGAAGAGCAGGAATCAACATATATACACTTAAGTATAAAATTCGGTAGTTTGTAAAGGGAAAGAACAGCAAGGGCTATTCTTTCTAGAGAAAGCAGCATCTGAGCTAAATCTTAAAAGAAAGGAAGGATCCTGAGAGGAAGCACATTCTAGTCTAGTCTGTGCAAATGCATAAAGGTAGGCTATGTATTGTGAAATTTGGCGAATACCTAATAGTTCAGTGAGTATGGGATATATCATTTGTGAAAGGAAGTAATATAAGATAAAAATAAAAGGGCAGGTAGGAACTAAATTGTGCAGGACTTTAAATTACAGGCTGCACAGTTGGTATTTTATCCTAGAAGCAAAAAAAGAGCATCTCGTGATTTGGGGGCAAAGGAATAACATGGTCACAACTATTCCTACAATTCAATTTTATGTAGCCCTTTCAAGTTACACAGTACCTCCACAATAATCACATGAAGTAGACAGCAGGAATATTATTATGCCCATTTTACAGATGAGAAAGCTAAAGTTTCAAAGAACTAAGAGATTTGCCCAATATCACTTTAGTTAGTAAATGTCAGAGTCAAGATATAATTGGCCTCCTTATTCCAAATCCAGTGCCCATCCTACCCTACCATCCTGCCTAAGCAGTGGCATCCAGAATAAGATCTGCAATAAACCAAAATTTCTAACCTCACTTTGACCATTAGAATTGGTCTCTCCAACAGACTGGTTGGATATAACTATCTGGAATCTTAAGAGGCTGATGATTTAAAAACACATCTACTTCCATAGCATTGGCACCAGCATACATACCTGAGGAAAGTAATGATCAACCTCAACATAAGTGGAAATTTGGCAGAAGTTGTTTGATACAGTACCTTGTTGGTCTCTATTCACCAGCACCATTCCAAGGGTATGGCAAATAAGGTCCTAGACGAAGGAAGGAAGGAAGATAGGTCGGTCGGTCGGTCGGTCTGTCTTTATTAAGTGCCCACTATAGGCCAAGCTAAGTGCTTTAAAATATTAGCTACTTTGATCCTGGAAGGTAGGTTCTATTGTAATTTTCATTTTACAGTTGAAGAAACTGAGGCATACAGAAGTTAAGTGACTATAAAATCCAGGTCACACAACTAGTAAGTGTCTGAGACTAGATTTAAACTCATGTCTTCCTGACTTTAGGCCCATTACTCTATCCATTGAGGCACCTAGATACTCTTAGCAAAGCTCTCAGGTTGTGAGATAACATCAGAATGCTGGTGGTACACCAGGGGTCCAAGGAGGCAGCAGGTTTGGGAGATATTCTATGTAGTAACTAGTGCTTTAAAAAAAAATTGTAAAGCAACACAAGTCTCCATTTTCATCCTTGTTCCTGGACAATGAGAATTGCTCTTCAGAATGTGAACTTTTTGAAATGGATTATAGTGGAAGGGAAGTAGAGCCCTGGATTAAGATCCAGAAGATCTGGGTTCTAATCCTAACTCAGTTACTTTCTACCTGTGTGACTTTAAACCAGTTGTTTCTTCTGGATCTCAGTTTCCTCATCTGGAGAAAAAAAAGAAAGAGGTTAGGCCAAATCTATAAGCCCCTTCTAGTTCTAAATCCTGTAAATTCATGCCCTTGCAAAGACATCAATCATCAAACAAAAATTATAGTATGCTCAGTATTGCTACATTTTCTTAGGGAGGAATGTGATCTCTAAAGTTTCTTCAAGCTCTCAGAATTTATTCTTTTATACTAATATGAAATAATAGAAAGAGCAGTTACTTAGCAGTTAGGTGTCCTGGGCTTTAGTCTAAGTTCTTTGCTAAAAACCTCTATAAAACTTGGGCAAACTTTTTTTTTTCTGAGTCTCATTTTCCACATCTGCAAAATAACAGGGACAAAGTAATCCCTTTGCACACTTAAAACTCAGTTAAAATCAAGTGCATATTAATTCAAGAAGGATGCATCATAAATTTAACATGTTTGGGGTACCTAACTGTTCACAGTCTATATTTATCTTACTTACAAAATGGCATTTAAAAATCTTAAATTTTTTAGAAGACATTCTTTTGTCTATATGATCATTCAACTAACAGCCAAAGAGTTTGCTGTTTGATCATCCTAAAATCCTTGTGTACAAGATAGCCTTTACCTCCTTAACGTAAACAAGAACCATATAACACAAGCAGTGTCTCTCTCTGCAGGCAAATCCCAGCGTGTCATCTAACCCTGCTATTCTGTGACCTAAGAGGCAATGTGTTGTAGTGAAAAGAGAGTTGGATTTGAAGTCAGGGGAAGGTTTAGACTTGTTCTCTCTTTAGCCCAGAGAACAGAACCAGGAGAAACAAATGGACATTGCAAAAAAGGCAAATTTAACTCTATGTCAGAAAAATATACTCTCACCACTAAATCTGTCAAAAAATGGAATGGTCTGATTTGAGAGATGTTAGTTTCTTCTTCACTGGAACTCTTTAAGTAGAGGCCAGATGACCACTTGTCAGGTATGTTATAGGGGGTGTTCTTTGGGGAGATTGGACCAGATGTCCCTGAGGTCCCTTCAAACTCTTTGTGATTCTGGGACCTGGGTTAAAATCTCAATCCTTGAATTTATTATATGCGGTGGTGTTCGGTTGATTTTCAGTTTTGCCTGACTCTGTATGACTCCATTTGAGGTTTTCTTGGCAAAGATACTGGAGTAGTTTGTCATTTCCTTCTCCAACTCATTTTTACAGATGAGAAAACTGGGGCTAATGGGTTTAAGTGACTTGACCAGGATCACACAGCTAGTAAATATCCAAGGCCTGATTTGAACTCAGATCCTCCTGACTCCAGGGCTGGCACTCCATCCACTGTGCCACCTAGCTGCCCTGCAATATGGGGTACCAACTTACTGCAGTAAACAGTGTAACCAGGTCAAAATTACTATGAATTGGATCAGGGAGGAGTAGCTGGAAAACTTTAATGAGACATCAGGATGATTAGGCAGTAGGCAGCTGACAGCAGTGGAGTATGATAAAAGGCACTGTGCTGGTCTGAACCTGTACCAAAGTTGGAGCTCCCAAAGGGTGGGGCCAAAGGAGTTAGATCCTCAAAGTCTGGGCTTAGCATAAGTATTCAAAGCACTTTCACAAGCACTGTGTCCTTAAGTCCTGACAAGAAGCCTGAGAAGTATATCTGAGAGGAATAGATTTCAGAGCTAGAAGGGAACCTTAGAAATCATCTAATCTAACCCTTTCTTATTATAGATGAGAAAACTGAGGCCTGGGTGATGTGGGGGAGAGACTTCTCCCAGGGTTAATAAGTGGAAGATCAAGGACAAGAACCCAGGCTTCCTAATTTCCAGTTCAGTATTCTATTAAATAAATATAGCACCAGGTTATAAGAGGAAACATGAGGCAGAGAACCACATTCCAATGTTGAAATCAATATCAATAAATATTTATTAAGCACCTACTATGTGCCAGGAAATGATGTCATAGGTAATTAATTATTGAGTAGGAAAACAAAAACAAACCCCAATATATTCAAGAGTCTCAATGACTCAATAAAGAATAAGAAGCATTCCCAGCACTGTTTAGTCCCTTCTCCCTAGTCATGAAGGAATTTTTGTAAGGTGCTTGTATCAACTTTGTTTGTTCAACTAAATGGGTTTGTTCAACTAAAGTAACTACCTGCTAGGTAGAGGGCAGGGAACAAAGAGCCCTGTGGGAGGCAAGTCTTCCCCAGGCCCTCCTAGCTACTTCCTAAAGTGAGCCCAGTGTTGCTACCCTAAAATAGGATCCCTGTGAAAATAGCAGTTCTCCAGTCAGGGAGTTTGAGTTTCTTTTCATCGTTCATAAGTATAAATGAATTTAATTTACATTTATATAAGGATTAAGGGTTATGAAGTTCTTTTCACACAGTGTTTTATTTATAATAATAAATCCTCAAACTTGGAAGACTGCTAGTCCATCTGGACCCAGGATTCTTAACTGGTTTTATTCCTAGAATCCCTCTGGCAATCTGGTGATATTTAATACTACTCTGTGTGTGTGCGTGTGCACATGTGCATTACCTACATTCACAATTTTTTTTTAATGTTGAATTTCAGTTAAAAGTTAGTGAAAATAAGGGTATATTTTTTCTCTTCCAAGGTCATAGCTTCCTAGAATCAATCCCAGACCCCTGGGAGTCCCTGGACTCCATGTTAAGAAGCCCTGATCTATATAGACCGACCCATACTCGATCCTTCCCCCTCCATACATGGTCACTGAACTTTCATTGAATATAGCACCAGGTACATATTAGGCACTTAATAAATGCTTGTTAAATGAGTACATTACTTAATGCCTACCTAATGGGGTCGTTTTGAAGAAATATTAAAATGCTATATAAATATAAATTGCCAGTATTATTTCTTTTCTTTTTTTTTTTTTTGGAGGGCGGAAGGCAGGGAAATTGGGGTTAATTGACTTGCCCAAGGTCACACAGCTAGGTAAGTGTTAAGTGTCTGACCCATATTTGAACTCGGGTCCTCCTGCCTCCAGGGCCAGTGCTCTATTCACTGAACCACCCAGCCATCCCGAGTATTATTTCTTTTTTAGATAGCTCTGATGGTCAAAAAGTTTTAATAAAATATGTTTAATCCCTCTCCTATAAGAAAAACCCCTTCAGACATCTGAAGATGGCTATCATATATTCCTGTAGTCTTCTCTAAATTAAGCAGGGTCATTTCCTTCAACCAATCTTTAGAAGGCATGTTCTGTAGGCCTTCCTCTATATTGATTGTCATTCTCTAGATACTCTCCAGCATAGCAATGTCTTCCTTAAAATGTGGTGCCCATAATCAAACATGATATTTCAGGTACATTCTAACCTTAACACAGAACAACAGGTCAGTCACCTCTCTCACTCTGAACATCTATGCCTCACTCAGCAAAACTTAGAATAGTACTAGCTTTTATGTCTGCAACATCACACTGCAAATGCATATTGAGCTAACAGTCTACTAAGACCACAGGGTCTTTATCACTTGAACAATATACTTATTGTCTAGTGAAGTATTCCTGTTTCACTACTTGCAGAATTGATTTTTAAATGAAAATATAGGATTTTATGCTTATTCCTCTCTAATTTCATCCAAATCTCTCGTTATATAGAGGAAGAAAGCAAGAAACAGAGGATAACTGAGTTGCCCAAGGTAACAGAAGTAGAAAGTAATGAGACCAGTCTAGGAACTCTGGTTCAACCTCTAGCTCCAAATCTGAGGTTTGTTCCACTATACACTGTTGCCTCCCATGACTTTGAAACTGTCTTCAAATTTCCAAATTTCTTGCCTTATATGCAATTCCTTTCTCACATGCAATGAGAAATTCACCTTTTGTGCTTTCGTGTTTGCCTTGGACATAATATCACTGGAAGAGAGATTTTCTCACAAGTGGTCTGACTAATTTCCTCCTCTTAAGCTTGTTTGGTCTTTGGGTGCCTTTCACCACTATCTTCCTTTAATGCAAATAAGATAGCCAGTTAAGATAAACTAAACCAAATATGTCTCCCTCCAAGGATGAGGGAAGAACATTTCCTATGTGTACGTTCTTGGAATCATAAAATCTCAGAGTTCAAAGGGACACTAGAGGTCAGTAAATTGAACTCATACCTGAGGAGGAATCCTTTATTACAAAAATCCCCTCTAAATGGATACCCAGTTTCTGCTGGAAAGACCTTAAGTGATGGAAACCTGACCATCTTCTTTTTGTTTGTTTTTTGGAGGGGGAAGGCAGGGAAATTGGGGTTAAGTGACTTGCCCAAGGTCATACAGCTAGAATGTGTGTCAAGTGTCTGAGGTCATATTTGAACTCAGCTCCTTCTGACTCCAGAGCCAGTGCTCTATTCACTGCACCACCCAGCCGTCCCAACCTGACCATCTTCTAAGATAACTCATTCCACCTTTAGTCAGTATTCACTATAGCAACAACCTGGGTCTCAGTGATACAGATTTCATTCACACTTGAGGTTTAGAGTCCCCAGAGACTGGCTGCTACCTCTTAGGGTAAACAAGAGGGCCCACTCTTCTAACACTGTTGCTCTTAAGCTGCCACCAGTGTGCTCCCCATTAATAATCAGTCAGAATTAGTTAACTCTTTGTAAAGGTATTTGCTGAAGTTGTATTAGTAAGCAGAGTTGGTACAAAACATGCCCCTAAAACCTAAAGTGCATTATTCCATAAATATGTATAAGGTCCACAAGAAGAGTGGACTCATAAAATGTGGTAATAGTGAAGCTCACGTTTAGAGAATACATACGGGAAAAGGGTGTCTCCTAACTCTTGGCCCTACAAGTCCTTTTCTCCCTTCATGGAGTCTTTAAACAGCTCTCTACACTTTAATCTCTCTGTAGCTCCCCATTGGGCTTCAAGGATCAATACCTTTCTGGAGTCCATAGTAAACACTCCTCTCTCTCATAAAAGAGAATGTCTTTTTTCCTTAGAGAGTCTTTCTGTTCCCAGTGCAGCCCCTTCTACTTGCATTGACCATGTCCAATCCCAGATCATTCAGTCCTCCCAAAGACAATTCCATGCCAAAATACCTCTCTTAAAATCAGGAAGAAACAAATAGACAGAAGCAGCCATGTGCTCATGCCAGCCAGGCTGGGCTAGAAGATGAGACAGCAGCCCTTCCCCCCACCTGACCCTCACTGACAGCTGAAAGGAAAGAGACAAAGAAGCAGGTGTCCCCCTTCAGGATTCCCAATGAGTTACAGATCAGCAACTCATAAGTCATCAGGTCTTCCAGCTTTATAGCCAATTAGAGAACTCTTCATCATCACCCATTGCAAACCCTTGAGTCATGGTGGGAAGCAGGCTCACCCTAAGCTTCTACATAATTGCTTGGACTGGAATCAGGCAAGGAACATCAGTGCATGCTGCAAAGACTGGGCCCCATAGATAAATTCACTACATTACATCATTGTTGGGAAGTTTTTTGTTGTATCACATTGAAATCTAAAGGTTATCTCACAGGGTTTTTCTGAGGACCAGCTAAAATAATGATTTGATCTAATGATTTGAAGTTATAAAGTACTAAAAAAAAGTTCTGTGCCAAAAAAATACTTTGAGAGGAATTAACAAGATCAAAGGATTTTTTAACTAGAGAGCATCTTGTCTGGTATCCTCATTTATATACTGAGGAAAATGAGGTGTAGATAAGGGAAATTACTTGCTCAAAGTCACCTAGTGAGTTAGTGGCAGAATCAGGACTAGATCCCAGGTTTCTTAACTACCTGGACTGTGCTCCTGAAATTAGCCTGAACCAAATTAATCAAACTTAGAACTCCCATGTTTCCTTAACAGCTCTTGGAAGTTTCTTTGGTTTTTTTACATACTGTCATTTCCAGATATTCCCTAGTTCCGTAGGCTTTCTTCATTATAAAGAAATACAGTTTAGTAAAACCAACGAGTTTAGTAAAACCAAACAGCTAGGTGGTGCAGTGGATAAAGTGCTAGGCCTGGAGTCAGGAATCCTCATCTTTACAAGTTCAAATCTGGCTTCAGATACTTAATAAATATGTGACCCTGGGCAAGTCACTTAATTCTGTTTATCTTAGTTTTGTCATTTGTAAAATTAGCTGGAGAAGGAAATGGAAAACCATTCCATTATCCTTCCCAAGAAAACCCCAAACAGGGTTACGAAGAGTAAGATATGACCTGACGGACTAAGCAACAAATAAATCTAGACACATACATGCATATGTATATGCATATATGGCTCTACCTACACATAAACACATATGTATTTGTATGTATAAAAATGTAGATATGTGTAGAAAGTCTGTGAGAAAGAAAAAAAAACAATAGCATCATAGGATGATGTGAAGTTTGACAGGAAACAACTTACATTCCTATCACTCTTTAATATTTAAAAAGCACTTTTCCTACAATAAGCCAGTGAGGTGTTATCAAGCCAAAGAATTCTAGACCAGTATCATTAATGAATATCAATTTAAAAAAATTTTAAATCCTATCAGACTGCAATAATTCAAAAAATCATTATTTGTGACAAAGCTGAATTTATGCCAGGGATGAAAGGATGATTCAATATAAAGAAAACAACATAATAAATTACGTTAAAAATTAAAACATCCAAAGTCATGTGATTATCTTAACAGATAAAGAAAAGCCTTTGGCAAAGTACAGCTGTTATGTATGCTAAAATCTATAAAAAAATATAGACATAGAGGGTCCTTTTTTCACATAAAAGTGTCTCTCTTCAAACAAAAGCAAGCATCATATGTAATAAAAATACAATAGAAGCCTTCTTAATAAACATAAGCAAAAAGTAAAGATGTACACCCTCCCCACAATTATTAAATATAGTTTCATAAATGCTAGCAATAGCAATAAGACAAGAGAAAGAAATTAAAGCTATAAAGATAAGCAAAGAGAAAATCAAATTATCCCTCTTTGCTGATGACATGATAGTTATTCTTGAACTCCTAGGGAATTAGCAAAGATACTAATTGAGAAAATTAATAACTAAAGCAGAGTAGCTACAAAACAAACCCACAAAAATCAACAGTATTTATATATAATATTAAAAATCCCTAAGACAATAATAGGTAATTATGAGACAATTCTGGTAAAGGAACTATAAAATGAATAAATTATTTGAGAATAAATCTACCAAAGTTCACAAAATTCTTGTATAAGTACAATTAGAAAATGTTCCTTAAAGCAATAAAGAGCAACTTTAAAAGACTTCATCATTGCTCATGGCTAGATCATGCCAACATGATCAAAACGACAATATTACCAAAACTCGCTTACAGTTTTGATGCTATAGCAAATAAACCACCAAAGGTCTACTTTCTAGAACTTGATTAAAAAGCAATACAATTCACTTTAAGGCATGAATGATCTAGAATTTCAAGAGAAATAATGAAAAAAGTAGAAATAGCACTTCCAGACTTCAAACTATATTACAAAGTGGCACTCATTAAAGCTATTTGGTTTTGGTTTTTAAAAAATGAGAAATAGATCAGTGGAACAAATTAGACAAGGGGGAATCAGAAATAATGGAATTTGAGAATCCAATGTTCAATAAACCCCCAAAACATAAAATACTTAGAAAAGAAATCCTATTTGCCAAGAAAAAGTAATTGGGTAGAAATTAGATTTAAACAAACCAGTATTTACACCATATTCCACAGAAAATTCTAAATAAATATGTGAACTGGATATTAAAGATCAGACAATGGAAAAATTAGAAGAGAAGCAAATAATATATCTTTTGCAGCTATGAGAAGAAGATATATTAACAACATAAGGGATAGAGGAAATTACAAAAGATAAGAAATAATTTTGATTACATAAAACTGAACATTTTCTACATAAAACCCATCTAGGATAAAAAGTGAAGCAGTCAAGTGGGAAAAATTCTTTGTATCAAATTTCTTGTCAAATAGTTTGATATATAGATATATAGAAAACTAAGAGAGATAGAAAAATATATGTGTGTATGTATATCGAAAGTCATTCCTCAGTAGATAAATGGTCAAAGGTTATGAATAAACAGTTCTCAAAAGAATTACAAATTATTAACAACCATATGAAAGAATTCTCCAAATCACTAATAGTAAGAGAAATGTAAATCAAGTTTCATTTTATACCCTGCAAGTTGGCAAAGATGACAAGAGATAAGAATAGTCAACGTTGAAGGAGTTATGGGAAGATAGGCATTAGTGCAGTATTGCTGGAGCTATCCATCAGTACAAACATTTTGAAAAGTAATCAATAATTTTGTAAATAAAGTGAATAAAATGTTCATACTCTTCGATACAGAAATTCTTCTGCTAGGCATATCCCAAGATCATTAATAACAAGAAAATCCTGCCAAACCATTTATACCAGCACTTTATGATAGCTAAGGACTAAAATCAAAGCAGAAGCCATTGATTAGAAATGACTGAAAAAATTGTGGCGTATGAATGCAAAAAAAAATGATAAATATGATGAATGCAGAGAAGCACTAGAAAACTTACATGAATTGATGCCAAGTAAAGTAAGCAAGAAAACAATATGTGCTATAATTACAATGTAAATAGAAAAAAATAACCATAAAACGATCAAAACTATTACAAAATTACAAAGTACAACCCTGGTCCAAAAAAAGAGATGTGAGCAGACACTTCCCCCTCCCCCGCCAAGTCCTTTGCGGCAGTGGGAGTTCCATGGGTGTGGAACAAAGCATATATTTTCAAATTTCTTTTTTTGATATATTAGCCTCTCTTGCTGATTATTTTTTTCTTCAAAAAAATACTCTTTATCACATGGAATGGTTCTCTGTAAGAGGAAAAGGAGAGGGTTAAAGGAAGAAACAGGTGATACGAATACCCAAACTATCCAAAAATATTTTATTTTTCAAGAAACTGGCCAAGCTTTTGATAAGAATAAGGTAAAAAGATTTAAGGGGGAAAGATGGAGGAAAAAGAAGGAGCATTTATTAAGCACCCACTGTGTTTTTATGTATTAATATTATCTATTTATCATTAATATTACTTCTTAAGCCACCTACTATGCTAAGTGCTTTACAAATATTATCTCTTTTGATCCTTACAATAACCCTGGAAGGTAGGTGCTGTTATTATCCCCATTTTTTCAGTTGAGGAAATTGAAGCTGACAATATCAGTAGCCAGAAGGCTAGATCAAGGTGGTCTAATTTAAGGGCAATTGGAGCTTAAGGTAACATTATTCTCATGGTCGGCTGGTCAGTAGATGTTATGATCTCCTTAGTCTTAGTTATAGCAAAATGGTATTACTAATTGTTCCAGTATAGTTACCTCCTGGAGAGTGTACTTCCTATTTTCTATTCAGCCCAATATATGTTAGGTATTATAACACTTTTCTAGTTTTTATGCCCCCAGCTATTGGATAATTATGAAGGCCAGAAAGTTCAGAGCCCCTATTCCTTACCTAATAACCAGTACTTTCCTAGGAGCCCTTATATGCAAAGTAGGCTCTCTTAGGGGCTTGATCTCCACATCATGGAAAAATATTCAATCCTACATACATCCTCCCCAGGGTCCCTGTATCAGAGCCCAGACTCTCCTACCAGACTCATAGGCATGGAAATTACATTATGACTAGGTATGTTCACAATTTGAGGACCTGCAGACATAATTCCATGACCACAAGTCAGAAGAAGTTATTTATTTATGTTACATGTAAATAAATGGTCAGGTCAATACTGATAAGTGGGATCTTCATCTATTGTCTGCAACTAGTCATTAAAGAAAGCCTGGAATACAGAGCCTGCTGTTTCCAATTAGAGAGCCTCAGACTGTTGGACTAAGCCATTCCTTAATGACAGGAAAGTTCTCATGTGGTTGTTTAGTACAGAAATGATGCAAAGTTCTCCCAAATCAAAAATTTGAGCCGATTCAATTAGACTCTGTCATAAGAACAAGAACTTTTTCTAATTGTACAAATTAGTCATCTTTTTTTTTTGGCCCTTTGCATATATTCGAGGATGAAACCACAGATTGGATTTTTCCCAAAGGTGTCCAATTGAATCTCAGGTCTTTAAATTGAGCTAATTAAATAAATATCCTCTTAGAGCAATGAGAGAATTAGGAAACAAAAGGTTATTAAAGAAAGGGTTGTTTTTTTTAAATCCCCAACATAGCATAACAATAGTTTACCTTCTTTCCAAATTTTAGATTCTGTAATAATATAGCAAAGTGGTTCTGTCCTACTCAGATTACTAGTACCAGGAAGATGTCTAGATATAGTCCCTAAAGAACAATATAGTCATAAGTCATAAATTTATACATTAACCATTATTAGTATTTCATACATCAATATGTGCCTTCCTAAAGAACATATCTGGGTCCATAGTGGGAGGGAATAGTAGACAAAGATATATAAGGTAAAAGCAGTTTGTTGTACCAAAGATTAGGTAATAAAGCATAACTCATTCTCGCCTAAATCTTTCCCAGTTTGCTCCAGAAAGCACTCATCAGGACTTAATGCTCAACCACTTTGTCTCAAAGGTGGTAGACATGCTACCATGAGGAAATCTCTTTGCTCTAGAGGGTCAGATCCTCTTCTTTCAAACCAGACAGAGGCTATTAGCACAGTCACTCTTTTGTTTCAGTCTCCATAAAAACAAATGTTTCTTTACAGTGGAATAGATGTTAAAATCTTGGCTTTCCACAGCAATTTTTGTGATCAACAAAATCTGATTAAAAACATCTTTCAGCAGTTTCTTTGTAACTACTTTGGAGTCTGCTGTCACTGTAAGCCAAACTTCAGTTCATCCAAAATCATATATGGTATAATGAGGATATATTCACCATGATAACTTTTAGTCATTTTAATAAAACCAATCTTTACATTAACAAGAGAAAAAAGACCCCATTATATATGCTGTTCTCTTTGTCTTGACTGGTTTCCTAGCATTAGGCACATGATACAAGAGGCAGGGACAGCAGTACTATTGAGCTATTAAAGAAAAAGTTTGAACTGCAGCAATATGAATTTCACGTATGGATTGGATTCAATGGCCACCAAAGGTCCTTCCAATTTTTTGATTTGATGACTCCTCTTCCAGTAACCTTACCTCCACAGCTCAGGTTTCTTTACCCCACTAAAGCTCTCAAGTCTTTACTGAAAGAATCAATGAACTAAATGATTATTTTGAGAATAAGATAAAACATTTTTGAACAGATTACATAGAGTGAGTGCTGTAGTTTTCCTGAACCAAAACAGTGATTCTCAGAGGTCAAGGGTATTTGCATTTCTGCACATTTTCTGTGGACTTATGTGTATGTCCATATCCATCCTGGATAGAACACTTTCAAGGAACAGACTACATTCGTCCTTGAGACCTTGCTGTACCTGATCATGTGCTTATGGCTATAGATCTTTCTTTGTATATCACAAAAAGAGCACAGGGGGTCTCTTCTCCAGGCCCCAGTAGGGAATTGGATGTGAATAACAGAAGTGATTGTGTGTGTGTGTGTGTATGTATGGTTGTCTCATCTCAACAGATTAATGGTGAGAGCTAACTCCAATTGTTATTAATAAGGACTCCAAGTTCCAGAGAAGTGAAGCAATTTTCCAAGATCACAAAACTGTTAAGTGGCAGAACCAGGATTCTCACAGAGGATGTAGGGTCATAACATTGTAGGAGTTAGAGCTGGGGGAGGGGGCACCTAAAAGATTTTCTCTTCTGATTCTAAATCAAATGTATCATGCGACCACATATTCACAGAATTTCAGATTTGGTACAGACTTCACTATCCATCAAGTCCAACCCACACCTGAAAAAGAATACTCTGCACAATATTCCAGACAAGTGTTGTCCAGGTGTTACTTGAAAACCTCCAAAGCGGAGGAACCAACTCCCTTCAAAAGTGACCCTTTTCACTTTTGATTAGTTCTAATTGTGAGAAAGTTTTTCCTTACCTCAGGACTAAACTTGACTCTGCTTTTCCAACTTACACCTAATGCTTCTAGTTCTGTTTTCTGAAACCAAACAGAATAGATCTAAACCTTTTTCCACATGGCAGCCCTTCACATACTTGAATATAACTGCCATGGTCTCTCAATTCCCCCAAGTCTTTTTTTTTCCTCTAGTCAAAACATCCCCATTTCCTTCAGCCAGTTCCCATATAGCATAAACTCAAGGCTTTCCCCAACCTGTTTGCTTTCGCCTGGATGCTCTCCAGCTTAACAATTATCTATCTTAAAATGTGGCACAAAAACATAACATAATACTCCAAGTGTGGTGTGACAAGGCTGGGCCAAGTACATTGGGAATATCTCTCATTTCCTTATTCCTTCATTCTAGGCCTCCTCAAGTCAGCTTACATTGCAAATATTTACATTGTGGGTAAGTTTATTTGTGGACAGATGTGTAATAATGAATATCCACGTTTAGCTAGAATGGAGCTGTGGGAAGAGGTCAGCTCTGTTAAGGAAGGTTTTCTGGAAAAAGGATAAGTTTCAGGACCTACTTAAATGACTAGAGACAGATGGCTTGTAGGAAGGGGAGCATTTAGGGGTGGCTAGGTGGCACAGTGAATAGAACACCAGCCCTGGAGTCAGGAGGATCTGAGTTCAAATCCAGCCTCAGACACTTAACACTTATTAGCCATGTGACCTTGGGCAAGTCACTTAACCCCAATTGCCCCTCCAAAAAATAAAAGGCAGCATTCTAGGTACCTGGATCATCTTAAAGTGAGAACAAAATTAAAAGACAAAATGGAACAAATGTGTTGGGAATAGTCCTAGGTCAGATTGGGGAGTGGGAAATAAGGAAAATAAGGAACTATAGTATCAATTAGAATTATAATGCTGGAAGGTAAATCTTCTAATCCTACATCCTCATTTTCTTGAGAAGAAAATTGAGGCTCAAAGGAGGGGAGTAATTTTCTTAAGATTATGAACCTGGCTAACAGAAAATTTGGGATGAAGGGGCGGCCAGGTAGCTCAGCGAGTAAGAGCACTGGCTCCAGTGTCCGGATGACCTGGATCAAATCCGGGCTCAGATACTCAGCACCACCCAGAAATAATAACTGGCCATGTAACCTTGAGCAAGTTACTTAACCCCGATTGCTTTAAAAAAAAAATTTGGGATGAGAATGCCTCCCAATCTCATTACACTACACCACAATTGCACCAAATCTATGGAAATTCTCACAATCAGACAAGTCACTCAGTGGAATTCATATTGAACAAATTTGGTCAAAGATCATTCCTAACTTTCATTTTTTATTGTCTTATTCTTAGAAGAATTCAATAGGAGTCTCGTTACCCTTTAGAGGATATAATTATCATATTATGTCTCATAAAGATTCTGTTCTATATTTATCTGTTCCTGTTGCATTCCAGGAAAAGGTAGAATTATAACACAGGATGTCAGAGCGAAAAGGGAACTTAGAATCACAGAATATAAAGTATAATGTCAAAATAGGAAGTAATGGAATGAAACATAATGTTAGATTTATAAAGGACCATACAGAGCAATGGATTCAATCCTTTAATTTTATAGTAAAAAAAATCGAGGCCTAGAGAAATAAATATATCTGCCTGGGGTCACACAGTTGCTGAGTGGCAAAGAGAAAACTTGGATACAATTCATCTGATTTCTGATACAGTATTTCTTCATCAAACCACTTGACTTCATAAATTTTTATCTTACAGTTTTTGAGGATTTCTCTGTATTTTTTCAATAACCTCCCATTTTCAGCAACAGTCCCATGTCTAGGCCTTGATGGATTCCATTCCAAAAATTAGAAAGGCATTCTGCACAAATTCCTGTGAGCAGAAAAGCCAGGCTGAAAGGTAGGGCTATTGGTTTCCATCAGATTAGGAGAGCACTTATCTTTCATTTCACTGTGACTTGATTAAAGAGACTTACAGAGAAATTCTTCTCCCTTCCCGCCCTTTTACGCTCTTTAGGTTCAAATAAGTCTATAAACTCTTCAGAAATCAAGGTGAAGAATCTTTAATATTGTTATATCTGGCATCCTCCCCAAACACCACAGATATAAATATAGTTGTATATATGTGTGTATGTGTGTATGTAGGACTAATGGACTGAGGACAAATTGCCAAGAGCAGGGCAGTCATATTATATGTGTGTGTATAGTACATATATGTGTGTATACATATATATGTGTGTGTACATATATATGCACAATATACTAGAACATGCCCCCACAGAGAAGAATGTAGGGAATAAACACTCCTCTGATGGGCAGAATGTCTATCTCTGCATAGCACTGAGGGAAACAGACAGAAGTAGTGTGAGAAACAGCCTAAGGTTGTGAAAAGGATATTCGCCTTGAGGTCAGGAGGCCCAGGTTCAAATCTCATCTCTACCTCTATGGAGCTGTGTGATCTTAGATACTTTTTTCACTCTGAGATTCATTTTCCTCATCTATATCATGAAAGTATAGGATTGTTTCATGCCTAATCTTCCAGCTCTGAAATTTTCAGCTTCTATAATCCTAAAATCTAAAATTCTTCTAACTCAGCTCAAATCCCAACTCCTTTTCTACCCTTAATTAGGCCACCCCTAATCCAGTGGCCCTTTTGTGCTGCACAAGGCCTTCTCCTCTTTAGGGATCTACTAGCAAAAGTTTAACAACTGGCTCTCTAAAAATGCACAACATACCTTTAAGTTAAATCCGTCTTCTCAACATTTGCTCCATCACTTTCTTAAGTCTAGACAATAAACAAAACAATAAACCAAAACCTGATTTGAAGCATTAGCCAATATCCAAAGTGCATTTTGCTTTAATTTAATAATTTAATTTTGCTTAGTAATTTTAATAATATTAAATAAATAAAAATAACCAATTTAATAATTGTTTTTTATATTCCCAGCACCTTGGATAGTACTTGGCACATAGTAGGTACGAAATCAGTGTTTGGTTAATTGATTGATAGAATGATGGACTAACAGAATTAAAAAGTTGGAAGAGACTTCAGAGCTCATCTTACCATGTCATCATTTTTTTGGAGGAGGAAAGGTAGGGCAATTGGGGTTAAGTGACTTGCCCAAGGTCCCACAGCTTGTTTTTTGTGTTAAGTGTCTGAGGCCAGATTTGAATTCAGGTCCTCCTGACTCCAGGGCCAGTGTACCACATCATCATTAAAAATATTCATTTGACAAACATTTATAAAGCACATACTGTGGGCAGACCAATGTGCAGGATTCTAAAGGATATACAACACCATTCTGAATAAAATCCTCCTCTTACAGTAGCCCCCAAGGGTCATCATTTGGCCTCTGCTTGAGTACTGCCAATGATGGGAAATTAATTATGTCTTCAGACAACCCATTCCACTGTGGGGTGCTTCTAATTATTGGGAAACTTTTCCTGATTTGGAAAACTGAAATTTGCCTCACTTAAACTTCTACCCATTGTTCCTTGTTCTTCCCACAGGGTCAAGTAGATCAAGGCATTAACCCTTCTTCATGACAGTCCATGTAGATTATTAAATCTTTCAGGAACCTTCCAGGTTATCTAGTACAACTATCTCACTTGATAGGAGAGGGGAAGTGACTTGCCTAAGGTCACCCAGATAGTCATAGACTTGGCACTTGAACCCAAATATCATCCCAATGTATCGTACTGACAAGGCTATGTGACCTTAGGTAAGTCAAAGTATGGGTGACAATATAATAATAGCTAACATTTATACAGGATTTACTATGTGCCACAAATATTATCTCATTTGATCATCATGATAATCCTAGGATGTGGTTATTATCCCCATTTTACAGATGAGAAAAGGCAAATAAAGGTTAAGTATCCAGGGTCACAAACTAGTAACTATCTGAATCAGATCTGGACTCAGGTCTTCCTTACTCCAGGCCTGGTTCTCTAGCACTCTAGCTACCAAGAAAGATTAACTGTAAATTCTAATATAAGGAGGCAACCAAGATGGAGAAGGGTTTTCCAGACATTCCATAAAAAGGAAGAGGAATTCCATAAAGAGGAAACTTGGCACATTCAGCCTAGGCAAGGGAATATTTAGAAGGCCTATAATACATGTTTCAAGTATTTGAAGGGCCATCAACCAGAAAACACTTTAGTCTTGTTCTTCTTGGCCTCAGAGAGCAGAACAAGGAGCCATTGTATGGAAGCTATAGAAAGGCAAACTGATGTGAGTGAAAATGGGCTGGCCCTATGGATGTAGTAAGCTATTCCCCAGAGCATTTCAGGATGTTGTAGAGGGAACCTTCACCAGATGTAACTTCTGGATCCATTTAGACCCTGAGCACCTGTGAATCTGTACTCTGAAAGGGTACTACACTCGGAAGGGTATCTGGGCTTAAAGGCTGACTCTGCTACTGTCTAGGGATACATGTGCATGTATGACTTTTGTTAAGTCACTTCAACACTCTAAGATTCAGTTTAGCCATTTCTTTTTAAAGGGGTCATTGGTTGTACAAGATCCTCCCTAAATTCCCATTCATCTCCAAATCTGTGATCCTTTGATGGTACCTAGCCAGCTAGATGTACAATGTATAAATCATCAGGCCTGGAGTCAGGACGACCTGAGTTCAAATCCAGCTGCAGATACTTCTTAACTTTGTGATCCTGAGCAAGCCACTTAGCTAACCTCTGTCTCAGTTTCCTCTTTTGTGAAATGAGAGTGATAATAAGAACAACTACTTCCCAAGAGTGTTGTGAGGATCAAATGAAATTACACTTAGAAAACACTTTTCAAACCTTAAAGTGATGTATTAAATACTAGCTATCACCATTGTAATTATCACAATTCTTATTATTACTTCCCTGGAATTTGTACTACCTTTCTCACAGAGTTGTCGTGAGCAAATTGTTTCATGAACTACACAGCACTAGAGAAATGTTAACTGTATTATTCCCAGCAGCAGAAAAATGAACACAATTTCCTTCAAATTCTTTTAATTCAACTCATGCAAACAAAATTATTCCCAGAAATTATGCATACCCAGCAAGGACAAATCACAGGCCAGCTGAGGGAGGTCACTGTTCTGACTAGACTCTTAATATTCACTGTTTCCTCACTCATCCCAACCTGGCTCACTGACTTCTTTTATTTGTGAATCCCTCTCCACAGCTTTTTGTCAATCTCATTAGGTGGGAAGCAAAAGTCGCAGAGCTTGCTTGACCAGGAGGAGCCAAGTGGCATCTGTTTGGTAGAGTCTGCTAGCTCATCTCCACCTCTCCTGGCTGCCTACAAGTGTTTTCCCTGATGAATAGATCTTTCCGTAATTAGAAATGCAGGGAACATACCATACTGATTAGAACAGTAATAAAATCCACTCACATTTCTATAGCAAATGAAGGTTTATAAAGTACTTTCAATATGACTATCATGATACCCATTTTAGAGATAAGGCTTAGAGAAAACTGACTTGCCCCATGTTCACAAAGCTTAAGTATCAAAGTTGGGAATTGAACTTTGATCTTCTGACTGAGTCCAATATTCTTTCCATTACACCATCTCCCACTGTTATTTCACCTCTTAGGGCATCAGTCTCCTTATTTATAAAGTAAGAGTATTGGATTAAACCGTCTCTAGAAGAGTATTGGATTAAACCGTCTCTAGAATCCTTTCCAATCTTACCCTATTAGTCAATTATTTTGTGATCACTAATTTGTCATAAGGATTAGGCCCTACCAGTATTAGCCGATGTTTGTATAGGACACAAACAATGAGTAAAAGTTACTGGAAGGCAGGTTTTGGCTCATCAGAAAGAGCAACTATGAGCTGTCCACCAATAGAGTGGGCTGACTTAGGAGACAATAAGCCGTACGTACCCCCATGACCAGAAGTGTTCAAGTGGAGGCTAGATGGTTACTTATTAGTGATTCTATATAAGGGATTTGTTTATGTGTAGATTTCTAAGTTCCATTTGAGGTCTGCATTTCTAAAATTCTATTATTCCTCAACCTCAAAAGCATAACATTTGTTCAGGAAGCCAATGGTACTTTATTAAAGGGTCCATGGCCCCCTCTAATGAAGTGGACTTCAGAAATTCCTCATGATCTGAGATACCCACTTTTTCCAGTACCTTGTTTTTATAGGTATTTTATAGGTAATGTAGGTATTTATAGGTAATACTCAAATATACAAAAGAGGCATTGTGAAATACAGAATCTCATTATTTGATAGACTTTGCTCTTGAGGACTAAAAATGACATATCAGCAGGTGGTGGTCACAGGTTGGGCCAAGCATGGGACATCTCCATTGACTAGGTAGTCATAAGATGGTCACCTATTCATCTTGAACAAGAGAGAATGGTCCAGAGGTACAAAAATAAATTGGGTGGGTTAGGGGCGGCCAGGTGGCTCAGCGAGTAAGAGCACCGTCCAGTGTCGGGATGACCTGGGGATCAAATCTGGGGTCAGATACTCAGCACCACACCCAGAAATAAATGGGCATGTAACCTTGAGCACGTTACTTAACCCCGATTGCTTAAAAAAGAGAGAGAGAGAGAAAGAGAAAAATAAATTGGGTGACTTTCCCAAGCATCAAAGCATCCCACTCATACTGGGTTTGGACTTAGAATTTAAGCAAAACAGGATGGAGGTATCTTTGTTAGCATACTTGTGGTTGTGCAAGTAAGCCTCATAACTTAGTAAACAAGTAGTGAGTATTACATTGAAGTTTGAGGTCACTTGCAGAGATCCCCATCTCTGTTAAAAATCTGATAAAATATATTTTAATGCAATTTTAGTTTTCTATGACAATTACCAGGTCAGGGAGTGAGACCTAGCCTAAACCTTAATAGCACTAATATAAGCATCACTAGACCAGAGAATTCACATTTTTAGGTTGGCAAATTCAAATAAGAATTGAAAAATTTTTAAATTTTTAATCCAAGTTTTATATTTGGCATATAAAATTACCTAATCTTGTTATAACTATTAAAACAACTGAAAAATTATCACTCTAGCTATTTTATTTTCTATTTTCTTTCAACTGTTCATCCCTCTCCAAGGAGGATAATATTTTCTAGGGAATTACTAACAAAACACTTTTTTTTGGTAATGACCCCTGATACATCATTGAATTCATTTAAAAGTTGCCAAAATAATTGCAATTGTCAGAAAAAAGTTCTGGGATGGTATGTACAAATACTTTGAGTAGTCAATTTCAAGACAGTACAGATAGAATAAGTTATCTATGATGAAACATGTTTTCCTTTTAAGACATACTAAACATTAAGGTGGTAATAATAAACTCAAATAAAATTGGCTTTTCTCGTTTAGGTAACACAAAATATTCTATCATTCTTTTTTTAAAACTAAAATGGAAGATATTTCTGTTTTTACCCTAATAATTAATGAAATAACAATTTAGTCCTATAAACTATTTCATCAATATCCAATTATACTCACATTAATTTAGGAAGGATTAACATTTTAGACTAAATAGCTCAAATTTTATACACATATCCTATTATAATAGTTCAAATGTGCTCCAATATTAACCTATCAAATAAAGATTAAATATTGCATTTTTGAAGACAACCTGCCATGATTATAGAAAATAGGGAACATTGTACAGTAAAGGAAAAAAACTTCATATCAGTTCCAGGCCAGAGTCATATAGATAGCCAATTTAATTGAGCCAGGTATAAAAGGTAGATTATTTTCCATTTAAGAGGAAATGTCATAGTGGGCAAATCCAGTCAGGAGAAGCCTACCTCAGCCCATGCTGAGTCATTTCCCCAGCCTTCCCAATGAGAATTCCACCTGTAATTCTCAGATGTGAACCCCATAAGGTTACTGGCCTAACAGGATTCCTTGATGATCATACCTGGAAACAGACAGAATAATATCAATTACAGTCTCATGAGGTCTAACAGTGAGTTCTAATAATCATAGCTTTATAATTTTAGGTGGATTCAATTATTAGGGATTATCCTTCATGTTGCTGAAAAAAATTCAAGGTATTTAATTTTATATTTCTAAAACAAATCATGTTCTCAGGCTATTTTTGAAGGGGTTTCTTCCTTCTAGATCTGTTTCTCAGGTGCCAAGACTTAACATAAGCTCAATATAAAATAGAGCTACAAGAAGAATTATATTAAGACTACACAATTCACATGAAACTGCAGAGAATTTCAACTGTTGCATCATGAAGGCCTGAATTGAAAAATGACTTTGTCTTTCTTAATATTATTAGACAGGTGTTTCAAATAATTTTTACATGTAAAATTCTTAATCCAATTTTGAAAATTGTTTCACATCTCCTACTAATCATATTACCACAATAAAAGAATGTTATAAAATGGTCTCTTATAAATGAAATAATAGAGACTTCATGGGCTCTATTATTTGTGATTCAAATGACCATTCAAAATGATCCCTCTCTATACTAGCATGTATAACAATAAAAAATCACAAATCAGGTTCACCTTCTTTTATACTTGCCCTTATCAATGGAATTTACTATGTGAGGACTTAGGGACATAGCAGCATTAGTTCTATTTGATCTCAGGTATGCATCATAAGCAGCCAATTATATGACAGGATGTCATAGCCAGGTTCAGATTTAAACAGGTGGGAAAATGCCTTAGTTACTAAAATGGGGATAGGTCAAGAGAATCCTAACTTCACCTTCTCAAGGTCATTCACTCGACTTTTCCAGTGACAGACATCCTTCTGTGGCAGTCCTCAGATTACAGAGGCACATGACATTTCCCTTGAATGATGAACCAGGAGCCTTGAGATCAGACATTTATACCTGGATTCAAAACAGAACAGCAAATTAAAATCCCTAGAGACTCATCCTCAAACAGCAAAATTTCACTAATTGCAGCTTAGGACTAAATAATTATTGTTTTTCTCATATATTAGCCTCAATTTTTCATTTAAAAATTTTTAACTAGTCACAAATTTCATCTATTCACAACCATCATTCCCCACCTTGGTCTGCAGATAAAGTCAAAGGGAAAGTATCAGAACATTTCTAGAATACAAGGAGATGAGGTCTCCCAGCAGTGTCCATGTAGGCAGGTGGATGAAAACCTAAGGTGAAAGCTATAGTATCAGAAGAAGTTGTGACTTTAGAACTAGGGAATAGTTCAGGGGTGAGGAACCTGCAATCTTGAGGCCACATGTGGCCTTCAGGGTCCTCAAGTGCTGCCCTTTGACTGAACCCAGGCTTCACAGAACAAATTTGGATTCAGTCAAAGGGCCACACCCAAGGACCTCGAGGCTACAGGTTCCCCACCCCTGGAATAGTTCAGCCTTGGTCAAGGACTGACTTGTGCACAGTAGTAATCTTTTTTTCAGTAGGTGTTCAGAGGGATGCAAGTTAGATGGGCAAGCTGTGATTAAAAGCTACACAAATCAGACAAGTGACAGTCACACAAGTTACCATGGTGTCTGGAAGAACCCACTCTCACTTACTTAAATTATCCCTTCTGTGCCACAATGACACCCTGTTATGAACTAAAAAATTATGCTTGGGGACAAATGGCTTTTTCCTATAACCTATCCCAGTCACCCAGATCTAAGAAGAGACTGTTCAGCCTTATAATGCTGTTTCCACTTTTTCACCACAACAAATTCACCACAGTGAATAGTTGGTTCAAAGTAATAGCATTAAATGATACAATTACGTACATTTCCAAATAATCCCAAATGATATGCACTTATTTTTTTAATAACTTATTTATTTATTTTTAGTTTTCAATATTCACTTCCTTAAGATTTTGAGTTTTAACTTTTCTTCACCTTCCTCTCCAAGAAGCATGCAACCTGATACAGGCTTTACTTACACATCCATATTAAATTTATTTTCACATTAGTCATGATGTAAAGAAGAATTCAAACTAATGGACACCCACTTATTGCTAAGAAGTTTCATTTCTATACTTTTGGTAGGAGAAGCACTAGTTCCTCAAACGTCGTGCTACAGAGTTTAAAAATAGCCTGTCAGAGGGGCTTATTCCAAGGAACCTCACAGACAAAGATTTTCTAAGAGGATTTTACCATGTTTTTCTCCCAACAGTAAGTCGTTTACTACTACTACTACTACTACTACTACTACTACTACTACTATTACTTTCTATTTTTAAATATATATATATGCTAATAAACATATAACAGATATATTTATAATGTAACAGTATTCAGATTGAAAAGAGGAAGAAACTGGCTTTAACAGCTTCTCAGCCTTCTTGTATTCAAAACATCACTAATCAGGGGATAATAATTCAGTATTTAACTTACCTTTCAAACTTATCAATCCAGAGAAAGTCATTTTTCTTATTACCCCTGGCAATTTCATGCTGATCATAGTAGTTTATGTAGTGCCTACCAAATGCCAGGCTTTTTCTGTGTCTTGAAGATGTTTACTCTCTAATTTCCCAATTTTGTTAACATTCCATGCCAATTAGAAAAAGTACCTATAAATGACTATAGCATTTTGTCTAATTGTATCCCTACAAAGTCTGAACACTACAGTGCTCATCTTTTACACAAGTCAGGCTCTGTGTTAAGCACTTTGTAACTATATGTTTCTCCCAACAGCCCTTTGAGATAGGTATAAATATTAGTTATCCCCTTTGTACATACAAGGACTGATTAGATTATGCAATTTACTACCATTACAATATTTTCATCTCAATAAATTTTACTTTATAATGACTAGTGGCAATAACTGAATTTCATTTTATATAAGGTTCCATTATTTTTAGTTGGCTTATATTAAAAAAAATTCATAGTGACACCCCCAACTTCCCATTACTTCTTTGTTTCTTTGAGTTATCCTAAGAGCCAAATCAATTCCTTTAGATTTTCCAAATTACTAATACTTTAGCATAACCATTTAAACCAGAAGAAAGAGATAAGCCTTTCTCTGTCAATCAATTAACAGGCATTTTATGAAACATATTTTATAGTCTTATAGTGATTGGGGAAGTAAGACAAGCAGCAACTCTTAAAAGGGGTATTGCTTTAACAATATTCCTAAATCTTTTTTTTTATTTCAGTGGGATTAAGACCCTCTCTGAAATCTCCTTTTCAAAATTCTAAAACCCTTTACTTTCAAACCCTGAATTTACATTGTCAGTGCAAACAGCCTCCAACTTTCTTTACCCTCAACTCATTCTTAACTTTTTAATATCCTTATGCAACACTACTCTTCTTCTACTTACTTAGTTCCCCTAGTAAACCCTTTTTTGATTCTTTAGTGGTTAGAAATACACAGTTCATACTGATTTCTTTAAGTGCCTTTTTGGGCAATTAGAACTTTCGTTACATTTCACGTAGTTTTTATAAGTGATAGGCAAATAGACCCCGAAACAACCAATTCACTTAACCCAACAAAATCCTTATTTTAGGGTTGCACAGATTGCAGTAAGCAGGATGACTCTGGAGAAGAAATCATCCATCTCCTCTTTTATCTCTTTTATGCTGGAAAAGCATCCATTCAGCTATTTTGGCAATGCCCAAGGGGATTGGCCAAAGCCCAACTATGGCACAGGAATGTAACAGGAATTGCACTACTGGGAAACTATTTGATAGCTTTTGTACTTTTCTGAAGGGCTCAGGGTGTAACTTTTTCTCTATTTCCCTTCTAGTCATTCAAAATCAAGTCCATTTATTTTGTCTTTTAAAAATAATTTCGAAGTTCTGCTTTTCCCTCTCAAAAATTCAGTATTTTATACTTTTATAAGCCATATACTCATTTTAATTTGATCTTTTCTAATCTGAGCACCCTCTATTAAGGGTACATTACTTAATTTATTTCTATATCTATCATATATGTGTGTGTACTTGTTTAATCCTATCTTCAATGATTCCCTAACTTACTAAAGCCTTATTTATACAATTTGAACTTATTTTTACTAACCAATTAGTTTCAACACAAGTTTTACTGTGTTTTAATTTACATAAACAATTGACTTAAATAGTAATGTCAAACTTCACTTATCTTCAGCTGCTTTCTGATTTCAAAACAAGTTTTCTTTTTCTGCGAGTACTTTGGGATTCACCTTCAATCAGGAGCCCCAATCAGGACTTCTTGGTACTTTCAGGTTAATTATTTAAAAGCAGTAAACAACAGAAGGGTAAATGAACTCCAATTCTACCCACTTTTATTCTTTTCTGAAGATGGTCTAAGATTTCCTTGTTCTGCCTTCTAATAATGAAAATTCCTTCCTACATAAATGAGTCCCATCTTTAAGCGCAATTTTTAAATATAGCTTTATTCTTTACACTAACTGGCAATTCTACTACTGAATATCCCTGGTCTTAATATACATATATGTGTATGTATATGTGTGTATGTGTGTGTATATATATATAAATAAAATGAAAACATAATGTATAATATGATAAAGTGCAATTAAAGCAAATGGAGGGTGGAAAAGCAGTAACCTATGTACAAAAAGTTAAAATTGTGGTCATACATTTTTTATAAAAATAGAATTTGAGCTTGTAAATTTAGACAGATTAGTCACAAATTTAAGCAGTCCCTCAACCCAAGTAAGGACCCTTCTTTTAAAAAATGTATTTAGGGTATATCAAGGTAGACTCACCAATGTTGAAGAGACTTGCCTCTGGCTCAGAGAATTTGGGTGCAGACAGTGAGGGGAGTCCAACCTCCTAGGGTTCATGTCCCAGGGGGAGCCATTGGCAAAAATTCGACTTGTTGTGCACTTCCTTTTTCGGTCCGTTGTAGGGGCCGCTTTAAGAGGTTGAGGTCCACACATTACAGTCTCATCTTGGGGTGCCATTAATGTGGGGCTTAAAATTATCCAACCTACAATAAGAGACCAAGGCAGAGCTGTAAACCAATGGCACTTTATTAAAGGGTCCATGGTCCCCTCTAATGAAGTGAACCTCAAATCTTCCTCATGATCTGAGATGCCCCCTTTTTCCAGTACCTTGTTTTTATAGGGTTTGATACCCAAATATGCAAAAGAAGCATTGTGAAATACAGAATCTTATTGGTTGTTAGATCTTGCTTTTGAGGGCCAAAAATGATATATAAGCAGTGGAGTCACAGATTAGGCGAAGCATGGGATATCATCATTGACTAAGTGGTCATGAGATGGTCACCTGCTCATTTTGGTCAAGAGAGAATGTTTCAGGGGTACAAAAAGAAATTGGGGGACTTTCCAAAGCATCAAGGCATCCCACCCATACCCAGCTGGAACATGGAATTTGAGCAAAACAAGATGGAGATATCTTTGTCAGAATGCTTGTGGTTGCACGAATGAGCCTCAAAACTTGCTAAACAGGTAGTGAACATTATATTGAAGTTTGAGGTCCACTATAAAAGCATACCTATCCTTGTATAATTTATGTAATATTATCAATCTGATTGGAATTGAGTAGAAGTCCAAATGAATTATTTCTCACATAATCACATGGCTAGCAAACCAAACCAGTTACAAAATGTCTACACCTGCTCCAAGGGCTTTCCAAAGCACTTCTATTCATGTTATCATGACTCTTAGGTGGTTTACATTTGTCAGCAGGAGAATCTGCTTCTCCCTAGGGGAACTGCTGGGAAGTAATTGTTAGCCAGGATGATAGCCTTCATAGGCCTTTCAGCCTGACAGTGCTACCTGCTTGCAATTATTCTATCCTCTGCTCATATTGATTTACATTAGAACCCCCGTGGCTCATCAGGTCCAAACCTCAGCAAACAGTACCAGAGGGCAATTTTCTCTGACCTTACCTCTAGTCTCAGCATGGCTCCTCTTATAGACACCCATAGCAGCCTCCCTATGGCTACCTCATTCCCACAAATCTGTTCACCTTCAAGATTACCTAGGCATTCTGTCCTAGGTCAAGTCACCCTTAAAATCGAAGGAATTCTGGAAAGTCTCACCAGCCTACTAAGACCCACTTTCAAAGTTCCAAGTTTTCATGGAAATGCTTCTGGACATGGCAAGGTATATTGCATTAATATTTAAGGGGCCAAGATAAGAGAAAGAAAAGTCATCAGAAAGATAGGAAAAGAAAATTGCAAAGATATTTTCATATTAATAAAGCAACCCTCTTTTTCCATTTCGTCTTAGCCTAAAAAGAATGGAGCTTTTAGGGGGGGACTGGAGAACAAGGAAGGTATGACACTGTCTTCAGTTATCTGAAATTTCCATATATAATGAAGACTAAACTTCATCTATGTGACCACAGAGAGCATAGCTGTAACTACAAGATAGAAGTTACAGAGAGGAAGGTTTTAGTTTCATATAATGAAAAACTTCCTAAGTTATTAAATTTATCTTTTTTGTTTTTTTCTTTTTTGAAATTTACATGGTAATTTTATTATAAATTTAAAAGGAATTGAAAGTTGTACATAAGAGATTTGCAGTTTCATGTGTAATCTTTTTATGCTATGTTATAGAAATGCTTGTTTTATTCCATAAATTAAAGATAAAATAATTTTTAAAAAAAGATTTATCTGGGATCAGTTTATAGGATGGATTGGTGCAGGGAGATGGTAAGGCAAGAAGTGTGTATAGACATATATATTTCACTTCTTCACAACATCTCTACAAAGTAAGTAGGGCAGAGCTCAAGAACCCCATTGCACAAATGAGGAAACTGATTTCCAGAGAATTTATGTGATTCATACAATAAAATTAGAACTAGGGAAATTAAGTCTCAACTCTTTTTTTTTACTTTATCAAATGCTTTATTACCTTCTAGTTTACATCATTCATTTCTGCAAGATTTTGAGTTACAAATTTTCTCCCTGTTTTTCCCCTACCCACCACCCCAAAATAGCAGTCCCACAGGATATCCCTCCCTCTGATCTGCTTTCTCACATATTTCTCCCATCTCCCTTCTGATTTTCCAGTAGGACACGGTGGATTTCTATGCCCCAGTGCCTGTATATCTTATTTCCCAGTTACATGTAAAATAATATTAATTATATATATATATATTTTAAAACATTTTATTTTAAAACTTTGAATTCTAGATTCATTCCCTTCCTCCCTTATCACCCACCCTTACAGGGAAGATAAGCAATTCAATATAGGTTGTACATGAGTAGCTATGCAAAACATTTCCATGTTAGATATATTGTAAAAGACTGAATATATTTCTCTCCATCCTATTCCACCTTCCACTTGTTCTATTCTCTACTTTGATCCTGTCCCTTTTCAAAAGTGTATGCTTTCAAATTCCCTCCCCCCCATCCTGCCCTCTTTTCTATCATCCTCCCTCTTATCCCCTTCCCCCCTACTCTCCTATAGGGTGAGATACCCTATTTAATGTGTATGTCATTCCCTCCCTAAGCAACATTCAATGAGAATAAGGTTGACCCCATTCCCTTTTGCCTCCCTGTTCTTCCCCTCCATTATAACCATTTTCCCTTACCTCTTCTATGTGAGATAGTTTACCCCATTCTGTCTCTCCCCATCTCCTCTCATTATATTCCTCTCTCACCTCTTAATTTCACCTTTTAAGTATCATCCCTTCCTATTAAATTGGTCCTGTGCCCTCTATCTATGTATACATGTCCATATATACACACACTCACATATGTATTCATGTATCCATATACCTTCCTATATAGACATACACTTATGTATACATATATATATATATATATATATTTCTATTCACTTTATTCTCATAATGAGAGAAGTTTCATCATTTAAAATTATCATTTTTCCATGTAGGAATGTAAATAGTTCAACTTTGATAAGTTCCTTATGATTTCTTTTCCTTGCTTACCTTCTCATGCTTCTTATATCTGAATGTCAATTTTTCTATTCATCTCTGGTTTTTTCATCAAGAATGTTTGAAAGTCCTCTATTACATTGAATGACCATATTTTCCCCTGAAATATGATACTCAGTTTTGTTGGGTAGGTGATTCTTAGTTTTAATCCCAGCTCCTTTGACCTCTGGAATATCATATTCCAAGCCCTTTGATGCCTCAGTGTAGAAGCTGCCAGATCCTGTGTTATCCTGATTGTGTTTCTACAGTATTCAAATTGTTTTTTCCTGGCTGCTTGTATTTTCTTCTTGATCTGGAAATTCTGTAACTTCGCTATAATATTCCTGGAGTTTTCTTTTTTGGATCTTTTTCAGGAGGTGATAGGTGGATTCTTTAACCTCTGTTTTGCCCTCTGGTTCTAAAACATCAGGGCAATTTTCTTTGAGAATTTCTTGAAGGATGATTTCTAGGTTCTTTTTTTGATCAGGTAGTCCAATAATTTTTAAATTATCTCTCCTGAATCTATTTTCCAGGTCAGTGGTTTTCCCAATGAGATATTTCACATTGCCTTCTATTTTTTCATTTGTTTGTATCTATTTAATAGTATCTTGATCTCTCATAAAATCACTAGCTTCCATTTGCTCCAATCTAATTCTGAAGGAATGATTTTCTTCAGTGAGCTTTTGAGATTCTTTTTCCATCTGGCAAATTCAGCTCTTTAAGGCATTCTTCTCCTAATTGGCTTTTTGAGCCTCTTTTGCCATTTGAGTTAGTCTATTTTTTAAGGTGTTATTTTCTTCACTCAGGTTGTTGACTCTCATTTCATAATTTTCTTGCATCGTTCTCATTTCTCTCCCCAATTTTTCCTCCACTTCTCTTATTTGGTTTTCAAAATCCTTCTTAAGGTCCTCTATGGTCTGTAACCAGTTCATATTTTTCTTGGAAGCTTTTGGTGGAGGAGTTCTGACTTCACTGTCTTCCTTCTGTTCCATGCTTTGATCCTTTTTGTCCCCAAAATAGGAGTGTAAAGTTGCATTGCTCTGCTTCCTTTGCTTGATCATGTTGCCACTCAATTGCTTGGCTTTTGAGGATTTTTACCACAGTAGGATTCTGCTACCAGACAGGGGAGCTTTGTCCTAATCTCTGGGGTCTCCACAGCTGCTGGAGCTGTTAGTTGGGTGCCCTATCTGAACCTCCATACACTCTGGCAAGCTGGTCACACACCCCAGGACCTCCATACTAGACCACAATCCAGATCCAAGCAGGTAAAAGCAAGAGCAATTACCCCTCAGACTGGTCTCTTGGTCCCCCTACAATCTGAAAGCCAGGAGATGAAGCTGCCATGTGGCAGCGGCTGCATGACCATGGTACCTCAGCAGCTTCTTCCTCTAGGGGGTAAAGGCCAGACCACACTCCAGAACTACTGGATCCCAAAGTCTACACTACACTGAACTCTCACTTTGTATTTAGAATCTATGTGTTGATAATTCTGAAAACCACCATAGCTGCTGGTGATCTCAAGTCCCTCCAGCTAGCAGCTGGCTGTGACTGCCCTGAGGCTAACACCTCTGTCTCCAGCAGGCCTGTGCTCAGCTCCCAGAGTGCTGATCTGGCCCCTTCCTGCCGGCCTGCTGGACTGTCTTCAGCAGGAGGTTAGCTTCCCTCTGTTGTTTTGTGGGTTCTGTAGCTCCAAAGTTTGTCTAGATTCATTTTTTACATGAATTGGAGGAGGTGGAAACTGGAGCCGTGCTAAAGTCCTGTTTCTACTCTGCCATCTTGACTCTGCCACCCTATTAAATTTATCTTTAGAGAAGAGATGTATACTAAAACTACTATGATAAAACTTAACTAGTATAAATGAAACCTTAAAATATTCCACTCAAGGGCGGTTAGGTGGCACAGTGAGTAAAGAGCTGGCCCCGGAGTCAAGAGGTCCTGAGTTCGGTTCCGGCCTCAGATACTTAACACCCACACAAAAAAACTAGCCATGTAACCTTGGGCAAGTTACTTAACCCCAAATGCCCTCCAAAAGGCAAAAAAAAAAATATTCCACTCAAGATATAAAAAAAATACTGTACAAGTATAGGATGGGGAGGTGTGGGTGTACAACAATCTTTGTGAAAAAGGTCTAGGCATTTCAGTAGACTCCAAGCTCAATATGAGTTAATGAGATATGGCAGCCAACAAATCAAATGTTGTCTTAGTCTGTATTAAGTGAGGAAGTGTGTCCAAAACAAGGGTCATGAAAGTTGTACTATATTCTGCCTGCTCATATCACAACAAATTATGTTCAGTTCTGGGTACCACATTTTAAAATGCTTATCAATAAACTTGAGAACATCCAGAATAGAGCAAACATACCCTATAAGGACTGATTGAGAAATAAGATGTAGTCTTGAAAAGAGAAGAATTATGGGAGACACGATAACTATCTTAAGTATTTTAAGGATTGTCATGGAAGAAGGATTAGATATTGTGATAGTAATGGCAATTAAAGATTCCCCTGTATTGGCTTGGTTTTCAAATTGATTGTGTTAAAACCCAGAGCTTGTTAATCCCACCTGTGGGATGGACTTGTTGATGTGAAAAGAAAGTCCTGAACTGGGAGGAGCTGGTGACGTAGATTTGGAGAGATAAGAGAGAGGCAGAAGATCTTTTTGGAAGCAGCACCTCGTGGAGAGAGAGAGACTAAGAGAATTGCTGGTGGCCACTTTGAATTGCCCTGGACTTTTGAGACCTGCCCCCTGAGCTGCCAAGGACTGAGGAGACATGGCTGTTTTGCTGGTACTTTGTCTGTCTGTTGTGATGTTATTTTGCCAGATTTGTCCACTGGTGAAAGACTGTCCTGTTGAAGAAGTCCTGGAACCTGGCATTTGGTTAAGAAGCCCTGAGACTGTCCTGCAGACAGAGAGTGAATACTGTCCACTGATGAGGGACAGTGCTGTTGTTGCAGGGGTCTGGAGACTGTCCTGCAGACAGA
>NW_027186455.1:234784-248652 GCF_028583685.1 Petaurus breviceps papuanus | reverse complement strand
TTATGTTTGGAAACTAATCTCCATTTGAGAAGAGGGGCTTTGTGGTGGACTTAATTAAGGTATAGCCTAGGGGTGGAGAAGTATTTAGAACAGAGACTTTGTAATTGATTGAATGATTGGAAGGTCCTGGGGTGGGGTAGTACTTGGAGATTATTTAATCACATTTAGTAAATGCTGTATTTGGAATGATGTCATGTTTTGATCTTCTCTGTTCTTGGTTGGTCACTGAATAAAATGGAGAGCACCTATGCTGGTATTCTGAACCTTGGGAAGTTGCCTTTCCTTGGCATTACATTACAGATATGTCCTTCTTGGCTTCAAAGGACAGAACTAAGAAAAGCATGGAGAAGCTGTAAATAGCCATTTCATGGTTCCATGTAAGGAAAACTTTCCAACAGTTAAGAGTTGTTCCTTGGAGGAAAGAGGTACCTCAAGAGTAAGTGAATTTCCCATCCCTGGAAGTCTTTGGGTATAAGTAGAATAATCACTTAGTTATATAGAATAGAAATTCCTTTACAGATATGATTTGGAGTAGGTAACCTCTAAGGACTCTTCCAACTTTGAGGTCATGGGATTCTGGTGATTCTATAATTAGAGTTAATCAACAACAAAATGAGTGTCTCATAAGATTATCATCTCTTCTCCAAAGGAAGTGGTCATGTGATGACTGGATGACCACTTGTCAGAAAAGTTGCAAAATGATTTGTGCATCATGAACTGCATGGCTTTTCCATTCCAAGATTTTTTATTTTTAAGAATCTGTGATTTTGAAATTCTATTATTCTGATGCTCTACTATTGTGTGATCTTAATGTAAGAGAAAAAGTTGATCCTTGACCAATTAATTTCCCTTTCCGGTATCTAGTTACAGATAATGAAGTGTTAATGTGCTGATCCCTTTACAAAGCATAAACCCCTTTCTCTAATTGAATCAAAAAGAATAATCCTTTTGCCCACTAAAAATTGGCAATATACCTCAGTGACCTTAAAAGACTGAGTTAACCAGGTCACATCTGTCTAAGCTAAGTGCAGTCTTTGAAGGAACACTATACCTGAGGAAAAGGGAGAGGACTTATCTCTCCAACATTGACTATCATGCTTAGCAATTTGAAGCAGAGCTATTCAAATAATTGGAGATATCATATCTAACAAGGAATAGACACACTTTCTCCACATAACCATGGACACTGAGAAGCAGTGTTCAAGTAGCTTCAAAAAGCAGGGATTCAGGCAGTAAAGAAGAGAGCTTGAGGGGCGGCTAGGTGGTGCAGTGAATAGATCACCAGCCCTGAAGTCAGGAGGACCTGAGTTCAAATCCAGCCTCAGACTCTTAACACAAAATCTAGCCATGTGACCTTGGGTAAGTCACTTAAACCCAATTGCCCTCCAAAAAGCAAAAAAAAAAAGAAGAAAGCTGGCAGGAACTCAAGAGAGAACTAGTCCTAGCAATCTAGAGTTGAACTTCAGAGAGGAGCAAAGAAGAGCCCAGCGGAGCAACCTACACAGCAGACAAGGTGCTCATGGAGAAGCTTTGTGAGGGTCCTACTAGGAAAGAAAGACTATTGAGGACATGAATATAGAGGGGCAAAAATTGCCTTGACTGCATGCTCCATGTTTTGTTAAATGCAATAACATTTGTGAAATGCTTAGCACAGTGCCTAGCACAAAGTTTGTATTAATAAATGCACATTATATTTCCTTCCTTATGTATTTACTTCACTAGTATTGTACTCTGTGTTGACTCTCCTCATGGATTTTGGATGTATTATGAGAAAATGTGCCTGAAGTTTCAGTGGAATAGTAATATTTTGTAGTTACTATTTTTATATGCATTTTAGTAGATGCCTTTGCTCTGAGCAAATTGTATATAATGGTTGAGTATTAAGGGGAAACTTATTGGTGGGGGCTCATAAGTTATGGCTTTAGGAAGACAGACTCACAAGGTAATCCTAGAATCTGTGAAAGTGATCAGCACCACAACTGGGGACCTAACTTGTTAGTGCAACTTGGTAAATATTTGGGTAGAGGAGAGAAGTGATGGGGCAAGGAGGAGCACTGTATTAACTTCTATCATTCTACAATCCAGAATCTCAGAAGACTTTTTCTCTACTCTAGTGTGATCACTTGTACCCTTCAGGCTTCTATCAGGACTCTACATATTTCAAATTTCCTTTTTGTTTCCCATACACACTAATACTAAGTTTCCTATCAGGGTCCAATCCAAATCTAGTTAGCAAGTCAATGAGGATTTATTGAGTGAGAAGAATCCAAAAAAAAAAAGGAAGGTAAGGGAAAACCCTTAAAATGTTGAACCATAAAAATTACCTGAAGCATGAGATAAAAAATACAGACCTGGAAATAATGGTGACTGTCCTAAGAAATAGGATTGATTTTGCAATAGTAAAGTCACCCACTCCCCAAAATATGGTCATGTTATTAGCCTTGTTACACATCCTCCTGGTTTGAATGTATTACTAGGACTAGACCATGACAAAGAATATAGCTTCCTCCCCTAGTAGGATCTGTTTCAGAATTTGTCCCTATAGAAACCAGACTGAATAAGCCCATAATACAAAATCTAATCATTGGCCAGATGGAATCAAAGAAAAAGTGAGCTATGAGAGATCTAATATAAAGCCCACTGAACTGGGAAACCAAAGACCTAGGTTTGAATCCAAGTTCTACTAATGACAGAGGCAGCTAGGTGGCCAAGTAGATACTGGATCTGGAATTAGGAAAACCTGAGCTCAAATCTGACTTCAGGCATTTATTAGAAGTGTGACTCTGGGAAAGTCATTTAGCTCCTCTGTACCTCAGTTTCCTAATCTGTAGAATGGAGATAATAGTGTCTATCTCCTAAAGTTGTTGTGAGTTTAAAATGAGATAATCTTCACAAAGGGCTTTTACAAACCTTAAAGTGTCCAGAGAAAGAACTAGAAAGAACTGAGTTTGAATCCAGATTGAAGCAAACTACAGGCTCTCTTTCTTTTTCTTGTTTGGTCTTGTTTCCTCTTTCCCATTGTTCATTCCATCTGATACAATCCTGCTTTATAACCTGACTAATGTCAGTGTGAAAGTATTTGCAGATCCTATACTTGATTGTATACCACCATGGGTGTAGGGGAAGGGGAAGGTGGGAGAGAATATTTGAAACTCAAGGAATTGTGGAACTAAATCTTGTAAACTAAAAGTAAACAAACAAATTAATAAAGACCAAAAAATTAAAATAAAAGTAGAATGTAAAAAAAACAAACCTTAAAGTGCTATATAAATGCTAGCTATTATTATTATTAATTAGTCCCATCCCTTCATTCTCTCATTTTACAGAAGAGGAAACAAGTTCAGACTGCAGATCCTTAGCCTGACTCCCCATCTCACAGACAAGCAAGATCCCTAAATCAGACTCTATCTCTGTCAGGATTCTGTGAGTAATCCCTGACAGTTGGAGGTGCCATTCTCTAATCCAGGGGTGGGGAACCTGTGGCCTCAAGGCCACATGTGGCCCTCTAGGTCCTTGAGTGCAGCCCTTTGATTAAATCCAATCTACCTAGAGGGCCATTTATAGCCTCAAGTTCAGTTTCCCCAACCTGCTCTAATTCCATTGGTTTGAGCTACCATACAAGCATGTTTTCCCAATGTTAATTAACCACCAGTGCCTAGTACTCTATCATTTACCAATTAGCATCAGTTAGCTTATATAAAGGGATAAAGCAAGAACAGAAGTACAAATCTTTCCCCTACTCCCAAAACCTGAGGGCACATTCTCCCCTATATCACCTCTAGTCTTGTGGAGAATGAGCTAAAATTTAAAGTAGTTTCTATATACCATTCATCTCACCAAATTCGCTTCCATATTTGGCATAGCTGATAGATGAAGCATTGGCTGCCTTCTATATATGCCAAGTAAACAAATTGCTTAGAACTTCTCACTGTTTCGGCTGGCTACAAAATCTAGCATCTCGTCCAGTCATTTTTTAAATTAATAAATAATAGAGATGAATCTTCATATTCACATACAAAGGAAAAGCTTTTTCCTTCTCTGACTGACTTGGAATATCTCACTATTTGTTTGTCTATTCTATCTGTATTAGTCAGGAATCATTCATTTCAATATGATTATGCTATAAAGTATAGTTAAAGTTTGTAACAGTATTGGTTAGAAAATTGAATAACTGAAAAAGGGGGTGTTGCCAGAAAAGGATTAGTTCTTTCTCAGGTGCTATTTTCACAGAATCCTAGATTTAAAAGAGACTTTAGGAGTATCTGAAGCATGAAAATCCTTTGCAATCTCCCTAACAAGTCTAGCCTCTCCTTGATCAATTCCATTGTCATTAAATTAATTATCTAATTAGGAAGCAATTTCCATTTTTGGCACTGGTCAAAACAATTTATATTTTTAAAATGCTCTGTGCTTTAGAGAACCCTTTAACAAATACAGAGGTTGATCAATGAAATAGAATAGAAATACAATATACAGAAGCAAATAAGTAGCCTAATATTTAATAAACCCAAGATCCCAGCTATTGGGTAAAGAATTTATTATTTCATAAAAACTGCTGGGAAAACTGGAAAGTAGTCTGGCAGAAACTGGGAATGGACCAGATAAGTTCAATATGGATGTATAACTTAGCCATAAAGGGTGATATAATAAACAGATTAGGGGAGCATGGAAGAAATTACCTGTCAAAACTCTAGATGGGGAAGAGTTGATGACCAAACAAAAATATGGAATGGTTTATGGGAGGTAAAATGGATAATTTTATTTGTATAAAATTAAAGAGGTTTCACACAAACGAAATTAATGTAGCCAAAATTAGAAGAAAAGCAGGAAACTGCAGGGGGAATATTTTACAGCAAGTTTCTCTGATAAAGGTTTCATTTCTCAAAAAAAAAGATAGAAAACTTAGCCAAATTTATAAAGATAGTCATTCCCCAATTAATAAATGGTCAAAGAATTTTACCAAGCAGTTTTCAGAGGAAGAAATTAAAACTGTAACTATTAATTAGAGAAATGCAAATTTAAACAACTCTGAGGTACCACTTTATATCCAGCATCTTGGCTAAGATGACAGAAAAGGAAAATGACAAATGATGGAGGGAAAAATAGGTCCACTATTGGCTGTGCTTTCTGGAAGACAATTTGGAACTATTCCCAAATGGCTATGAAACTTTGCATACCCCTTTTGGAGGGAGATCCTGCCCAGGATCACAATTAAGTGTCTAAGGTCAAATTTGTTCTCGGGTCCTCCTGACTCCAAGGCCAGTGCTCTATCCACTGTGCTTGTACATACTCTTTCACCCAGCAATACTACTATTAGGTCTATACACCAAGGAGATCAAAGAAAAAAGGAAAATAACCCATACATACAAAAATATTTATAGTAGTTCTTTTTGTGGTAGCAAAGAATTGGAAACTGAGGTGATGCCTATCAATTGGGGAATAGCTAAATAAGTTGTGGCATATGAATGCAATGGAATACTATTGTGCTATAATACCTAATGAAGAGGATGCTTTCAGAAAAACCTGGGAAGACATATTGAGCTGATGCAAAGTTAAGTGAGCAGAACTAGAGGAACATTGTACACCATAACAGTAATATTATAAAGATAATCAACTATGAAAGACTTAGTAACATTAATCAAAATAATGATCTGCCACAACCCCAAAGGACTCATGATGAAAAATGCTATACACCATCAGATTGAGAACTGATACATTTAGAATGCAGACTAAAACAAATGCTTTCCTTTCTTTTTCTTTTTTTTTCAGAACATGGCCAATACAGAAACATGTTTTACGTGACTTCATATGTGTAATTGATAGCAAATTTATTACCATCTCAATGGCCAGGGGAGGGGGTAGAGGGAGGGAGAGAATTTGGAACTGGAAAACAAAATATTAAAAAGAAAAACTCTCATTTGAGCAGCTTATCACCCCTGTGAGGTAGGTAGAACAGATAGTACAATCCTCATTTTACAGATGAGAAAACTATGTTCAGAGAAGTTAATTGGATTGTCCAAAGCCACAAAATGAATCAGTGTTTAGCCCAGAGGCTCTGCTCTTTCCAGCTCTTCCCAATACTCAGTGATGCTTGACCACAAGTTTTTACTTATACTGAGCCAAACCCTGCCTCCTTGTAACTTCTGCCCATTGGTTCTAATTCTGCACCCTGGGGCCAAATGGAATAAATTCAATTCCTCTTCCACACAACAGCCCTTCAGCTATTTGAAAGCAATGATGATGTCTCACTCCCTCCATGGAGTCATTCCATACTCAGGTTCAACATTTTATTCATTGGGCAAAATTTTATTAAATACCTACCATGTACAAGCCCTATGTTAGGTACTAGAAAAATACTCAAAGTATAAATAAGACACAGCACCCGGCCTACTTGGAGTTTATAATCTGATAGGTGGATGATTCAAACATAGATAACTATAATATACAATATTACATGATTAATGGAGGAAGGAGGGCATAATAAGCATTTGCATAGTACCTCCTACATGCCAGATGCTGCTCTAAGTGCTTTACAAATATTATCTCATTTGATCCTTACATCAATCCCATGAGGTAGGTGCTATTATTATCCCCATTTTACAGTTGAATATACCAGAAATTAAATGACTTGCCAAGGGTCACACAGCTAAACAGTGTCAGATTCTGGATTTGAACTCAGGTGGTCCTAACTCTAAGCTTGGCCTCTAGTGTTGTAAAACAAAGCACTACTGGGGGCAGCTAGGTGGCACAGTAGAGTACTGGTCCTGGCATCAGGAGGACCTGAGTTCAAATTCAGCCTTAGACACTGACACACTTACTAGCTGTGTGACCTTGGGCAAGTCACTTAACCCCAATTGCCTTGCCTTCTCCCCTACAAAAATAAAAGCACTACTTAAGGTTCAAGTCAGTCATTCAATAGTCATATATTAAACACTTGTATGTATGTGCAAACACTTACTGTATGCTAGGCACTGTGCTAAGTGCTGGAATTAAGAGTTTAAGCAAAAAGAGTCACTACCCTTAAGAAGCTTATAGTCTAATAGAAGACAACATATAAAATGGGAGCTGAAAAGATGGACATGGTGATGTAGTCCTGAGAATGAGGGATGACTAGTGTGAGGCCCTTCCCCAAAGTGGAGGTTCTGGAAAGGACTCCCCCATCAAGAGGGGTAAAAGTGGTTACCAATTAGGGGTGATTTCATGGAGGAGACCGTATCTTAGTTCACTTTTCAAGAAAAAATAAGAATTCTAATAAGCAAAGACAACATTCTAAGCATCAAAAAGACATGAGCAAAAATATGGAGATGAGAGAGCGTGGAGTGTTCTCACAGACAAGGAGAAAATAAGTTTGACTCAAGTGTAAAGTTTGTTGAGTAAAATAGCATAAAACAGGAGTTCTCAATGTGTAACTTGGGGACCTCTAGGCATACCTGAGACCCTTTTGGGGGTCTGTGAGGTCAAAATTATTTTTGCAATAATACCAAAATATTTTAGTTTCTAATATGATAAATATCACAACCCACATAAACTAAAACTCAATATTTTTTAATAATGTAGAAAGGCCCTGAGAACATGCTATCGTGTATCCCTTTGCATGCTTTAAGAACCACTGTTATAAAATAAGCCTCATCAAGTGGTACAAAAATAAGTAATGGAAGATGCTGAATACCAGGCAAAGGAGTTTTATCTCTATTTCCTAGGCAATAGGAAGCCACTAAAGATTTCTGAGCAGAGGAATGACATGACCAGATTGGTGATACAAAAGATTATTCTAGTAGAGACATGATGATTAGATTGAAAGAGGGACTTCTTCAGTACTGAAATCATTCAGGTAGGTGGCAAAAAGGGCCATTACTAGGCTGTTGATAGTGAAGTGAAGTGATGTAAAAAGAGATAGTACAGAGATGGAATCAAGACTTGTTATCTGATGATAATGTTGAGAGAGAAGATTCCTCTAGACTTTGAACATAGGTGTTTTGGGACAAAAACAGTTAAATTGGAGGAAGCAATATAAGAGCTTAATAATAATAATAGCTAACATTTATATAGAGCCCACTATGTGCTAGGCACTGTGATAATTGCTTTACAAGTGTTGATTTAAGCTTCCTAACAACCCTAGGAGATAGGTGCCATTATTATCCCCATTTTATGGATGAGGAAACAAAAGTTAAGTGACTTGCCCAGGGTCACACAGTTAGTAAATGTCTGAGGCTAGATTTGGACTCAAGTCTTCCTGACTCCCTACCCAGTTCTCTATTCACTGTACCATCTTGGACAGGTTGCTAATCGCCTCATTCTGGTCACCTTCCTTTACACAGACTCCAGCTTATCAGCACCCTCCCTATAAAGGAAAGCCCCAAAATAGACACAATCTTCAAGTTGTGTTTTTAGCACATGTGAAAAACAACAGATTACATAAGTGTCTTAAGTTCTCATGTTCTGGACACTGGGTACGTCAACCATTCTTCAAAACACAAAAGGACCAAATGGGAAAAAATGTGCCGGGTAGACATACCTAACACCAAGGGACACGAAAGTGCACGGTTGAGCCTGAACACTTTGCATCTCTGCCACAATTACTCAGGGGACAGGATGTAAAACTAGCAGGCTTCCAAGGAATTCTTAATTCCCACTCATAAATTTTCTTAGGTCTCCACCTTAAATATTTCCAAAACTTTCCATAAAGCTTCCCAAATGTTAAAGTTTCAAAATACAAATATTAAACATTACTTTACAGTTGAATTATTTTAACTTACAGGAATGAAAACTGTCTTGAATATAGATAGGTCTTTCATTCAAATATTAGTTATAACTGCCTTTACTGGGGCAAGGGTTTCTTTTGTTTGATGACCAGTTTCCCTTCCCTGCCACTTGGCTGGTTAGTTTTTATCACCTATCATAACTTACTAGTATTTACTGATTGCCCACTTCTTTACCACAATCACCCCATGGACAAGGAGTACAGGTATTATCATCTCTTTTGCCAGTGAAGAAACTAAAACCCAAAGAAGCATTATATGATTTACAGCAAGAAGAGACCTAATTGATTATCTTCTAATCCAATCTGACCTATTTCTAAAACCCCTCCAGTTTACAGATAAAGCAAGTCCAGAGAAGGGGTGGGACTCTGGGAAGTAACAAAGCTAATATTCAATCCCAGATCTTCTAGCTTCAAACCCTTACACTAGCATACACAGCTTTTGTACACTATACCAATCTGTTTCTTTTTATACCGTATGATGGACATCCTCACACAACGGAAAAAATGTGGCCCTTACCCTTGAGAAACTGGAAACCTGTTATTGCCAAGTCTAGAGCTTCAGATTACAGAAAGCTAGATGGTACAGTGCCTACAATAATGGGTCTAAAATCAGAAAGACCTAATTTCAAATTCAACCTCAGACACTTATTAGCTGTATGACCATAGGCAAGTCGCCCAACTATTATCTGCCTCAGTTACCTCATCTGTAAAATCAGGATAATAATTGCACCTACCTTCTGAGATTGTCATAAGGATAAAATGAGAAAATATTTATAAAGCTCTTTAAAAACCTTAAGGGGGGGGGAGAGAGAGAGAGAGAGAGAGAGAGCAGTGTTTTCTTGACAAAGTTACTGTAGTAGTTTGCCCATTTCCTTCTCCAGTTCATTTTACATATGAGGAACTGAGGCAGAGTCAAGTGACTTGCCCAGAGTCACATAGCTGAGGCCAGATTAGAACTCAAGAAGATAAGTCTTCCTGACTCCAGGCCTGGCACTCTATCCACTGTGGCACCTTGCTTTGTGTGTATGTGTGTCTTCTATTATTCTAATATTTTATTATTGTTATTAGCTGAGCATGCTCACAAACCCCTAACCTGACTCATTCACCAAAGTACCAGGCCCTGGCAAAAATCTGAGTCCTAAATTCTATTTGGTCCTAACAAGACTCACTTCTATTGTTTATATGATAAAATAAACTCAAGTACTTAAAAAGTACGTCCTGGACAAGATCTTGATTAAATTAAAATAAAAGTGAATGCTGCTTCCAGTATTCCATTTTTTTAAATGAAGGGGAAAGCCCAAGAACAATTTTGTAAGTATATTCATCATAATAATCTCACAACTAATATTATCTTAAGTGGTCCTTCTAACATAAGACATCTGACTCAGAAATTGTGCACTAGTGGAGTCTCAGAAATTCCATACTTGTCCAAATATAGCCAATCTCTTCCTCCTTCCCCATCCTCCCTACCAACCTGGCTTGTAAAAACCTAAGCACAGTATGGTCCTACTCTTAATAAGTATGTGTATATGTGTGTATGTATGTGTGTGTGTATATTATACCACAAAAGTGATTAAAATAATACTGAGAATAAAAAAAAATTTTCTAAATCTTTATTTGGATTGAAAAGAACGGCCCTCAGGGGCGGCCAGGTAGCACAGCGAGTAAGAGCACCGGCTCCAGTGTCAGGATGACATGTGGATCGAATCCGGGCTCAGACACCTAGAAACACCTGGCTGTGTAACCTTGAGCAAGTTACTTAACCCCAATTGCTTATTGGCGGCCAGGTGGCTCAGCGAGTAAGAGCATGAGCTCCAGTGTCAGGATGACCTGGGGATCAAATCCAGGCTCAGATACTTAGCACCATACCCAGAAATAACTGGCTGTGTAACCTTGAGCAAGTTACTTAACCCCAATTGCTTAAAAAAAAAAAAAAAAAGAAAAGAATGGCCCTCATTTTTTCCCACAGTAAATATTTTTAGGGTTGAGTTTCCAAAGATCAGCCTAGCTATTGTAGATACAAAGATTCATCACTAAGGGACTGGGATCTTGGTGAATTCTTTAGCTATAGCAACCTATGAAAGAAATAGGTTTTGTTTGATTATTTTTCAGCACACTGTTGCAGCAAGCACCCCAGTGTCCCCAGGGTGGCTGCCAACACTGGTTCTTAGATCTGCTTTTCTAAAGGAAAGCAACTCAAAATGGGTTAACAATCTTGCTTTAATCAATCAAACATATCATTTACCTAGTTCAGGGGGAAAAGATCAGCACCCCGAACTTCAGAGTATACAGACAGAAACATTTCAATCAGACAGGCCTCCAATTGTCCAACCATTACATCCATACCAAATCACAGTTACCAGAGAGGGAAGCATCAACATCTGGGTTTTCAAAGCTGGGGGGCTCTCAACAGCTGCCCAGAGTCTCATCTGGTAAAATCACACAACACTTTTCAAAGTGAGCCCCCAAAAAAAGTCTCAAATCAGGGATTATATAGCCTTCTCCTGGGTCAGAGAATGTAACAACCCTCTTGACCCACTGCTCAATCACAAAGCACCAAGGTGTGGGCGTTCCTGAAAAACAAGCCTCACATCACAAGCTCCAGGTGCACTTAACCTAGGGGCAGGGAAGATCTTAAAAATTTACATTCCTATAACACACACTTGTATATACAAATAAATATATATAATATCAGTATATATCTATGTACCAATTTGCATGTATACTCACATATATATGTATATGTGTATACATATGCCTATTTCCTTTTCAAAGAAACCTCATCCAAGACTAAACCTCTGTCATACCAAAGCCAGGGATAGGGAGGAGATTTCCAGGTGAGGTCCAGCAGCAATGAGATATAATAGAAAGAGCACTGGATTTGGAGCCAGAGAACCTGAGTCTGAATTTCAGTCTTTCTCCTTATTATCTGTCTGACAAGTTACTCCTCTATGTACATCACTTTTCTCATCTATAAATTGAAGGAATGTACTAGGTGAGCTCTTAATATTTCTTAAAGTATTGCCCTCCAGAAAGCAAAATAAAAAAGATTTCTTAAATTTCAAAGTGCTATGAATTGATGAGTCCCAAAATTCATTCATTCATTCATTTGGCAAATAATTGTGAAGTACTTATAAAATAAGGAGGTGGTACCCAATTACCTCAAAGCTTCTTCCAGTCCTAAATTTATGATCTTATGGAGCAGCTAGGTGGCACAGAGGATAGAGTGCTGGAACTGGAGTCAGGAAGACCTGAACTCATATTTGGCTTCAAACACCTAAAAGCTGTGTGACCCTGGGTAAGTCACTTAAGTAACTTAGTGTGTCTTAGTAACTTCATTTGTAAAATGAACTGGAGCAGGAAATAACAAATTACTCCAATATCTTTGCCAAGAAAACCCCAAATGGAGTCACAAAGAGTCAGGCATAACTGAAAATGACTGAACAATAATATGACTTTATTACCTACTAAGCACAACTCACATTGCTAGATATTGAGATAAGTACAAAGATAATAAACTGTATTATAAAATACAATGGGTGCCATACCACCAAATTTCCCTTATATAGGCCCCAGTCTCTGCATATGCATATATGAGTGGGTGCATACATACATTTTTGTATAAACATATACTGTTTTATATAGATGCATATAGATTAAAAGCTCTTCAACAGGGGCGGCCAGGTAGCACAGCAATTAAGAGCACTGGCTCCAGTGTTTGGATGACCTGGAGATCGAATCCCAGGCTCAGACACTTAGCACCCACCCAGAAACACCTGGCCGTGTAACCTTGAGCAAGTTACTTAACCCCAATTGCTTAGGGGCAGCCAGGTGGCTCAGCGAGTAAGAGCACCGGCTCCAGTGTCGGGATGACCTGGATCAAATCTGAGCTCGGATACTCAGCACCACACCCAGAAATAACTGGCCATGTAACCTTGAGCAAGTTACTTAACCCCAGTTGCTTTAAAAAAAAAAAAAAGCTCTTCAACAGTTTGATTTCTAAAAACCAAGTTATGAGATATAACCAACAAGTGGTGCTCTCTGATAGGATTGGCTGGATAGGTGGAAAATTAAATGAAAGCAAGAGAAGCTCCCTCCTCACCACCTCCACCTTTACAATGTGATTTTACTCTTTCTAAGTCATTCCATGAGTCAGTGACCTCCCCTTGGTTTTTCCTTCTATTCTGCCCTTTACTGCCAGAGCTCAGGAAACCTTGGCATAGCCTAAGGAAGGACAATAGGATGGCAATGAAATATACCCTACCTCTTTCTACCCCCCAGGTCTGTGTACCTATTGCTCAAGATCTTGGAGTAAGAGTTCTTGGGTCATGTGGTTCAGTTCCTCTGGTATCTAGGTGGTGTTTTTTTGGTGTTCAATCATTTTAGTCATGCCTGACTCATCATAACACTAGGGTTTTCTTGGCAATGGTATTGGAGTAATTTGCCATTTCCTTCCCCAGCTCATTTTGTAGATGAGAAAATTAAGGTAAATGGAGTTAAGTGACTTGCCCATAGTCACACAGATGGTAAGTATCTGAAACTAGATTTGAACTCAAGTCTTCTTGACTGTAAGCCTGAAACTCTATCCACTAAACTACCTAGTTTCCCCCTATTTAGGCATTTATAAGAGTTCTTAATAAAGTTTTCTCACAGTCTTAAGTCTGAGACCCCAAGTCAGGATGAAATTCTAACTATTCTAGAACAAGGTCCTGTAGAGTTCTATGTACAACAAGCTGTTCCCTGACCCCTTCCACTGCTGTGTCCCCCACAATTAATAACAGACATGAATCACATTCAGTTACGACAGTCATACTTTCCTATTAAAACACCAAGAATAAAGATCTTAAGAAATAAAAGAATTGTGAAAGAAATGTCTGTTGACTATAAGCATGGGTCAGAAGGTAGAGGAATTAAATCTCTGCTGTCTTTCACTCATTTCAAGGAGTCACAATAGGGCAACAGTTTCACTAGAAACAAATCTGCAATGCCAAGATTCTAGTACTAATCTTTCACTGCAAAGCATCTATAACAACTTCTCTCTCTCTCTCTCTCTCTCTCTCTCTCTCTCTCTCTCTCTCTCTCTCTCTCTCTCTCTCTCTCTCTCTCT
>NW_027186455.1:194378-234774 GCF_028583685.1 Petaurus breviceps papuanus | reverse complement strand
TCTCTCTCTCTCTCTCTCTCTCTCTCTCTCTCTCTCTCTCTCTCTCTTGATAAAGAGAATAGAACTGAACAGAAAATTTCACTTTCAAATTTAGAACTGAAGAAAAACATAAAAAGGTAAATAGGAAAGAGAAATAATGAGAGATTCAATAAGGTTAAACTATTTACATTCATATATAGGAAGATGATACTTGTAACTCCTAAATACTGTCATTATTACTGCAGTTAGAAGGAGTATATGTGAACAGAGGGCATGAATGTGAGTTGAATATGATGGGATGATTTCAAAAAAATAAAATTAAAGAGTGAGAATGAGGCATACACCTGGAGAAGGGGGAACGAGAAGAAAATAGAATGGAAAAATTGTCTCACATTAAAAAAGGTACAAAAGGAAGAGGTTTTATAGTTGCATGGAGCATGGGAGTATGGTGGTTGAATGCTTGAACCTTACTCTGATCAAAATTGGCTCAAAGAGGGAATAATGCTCAGTTGGGTATAGAAATCTATCTTCCCTACAGGAAAGCAGGAAGAGAAGGGGATAAAAGAAGGGGAGGGAGGATGATAGAAGCAAAGTGGATTAAGGGAATCAGTAGTCAGAAGCAAAACAAACTTTTGAGCAGAGAGGGGGGCAGGGAGGGAGAAGGAGAAGAGAAAGAGAAGGAGATGATAAACATGGACACACAGAAAGTAAAAATAAATGGCTGGAGCAGAATCTATTATGTTTCAGCTGATATTTTACAAAAAAAAAAGCAGGAGTGGCAATCATGATTGTAGACAAAGCAAAAGCAAAAATAGACTTAATTAAAATGCTATCCACATCAAGAGAAAGAACCATGGAGTCTAAATGCAAATTGAAACATTCTATTTTCTCTCTTTTTTTCTTTCTCATGATTTTTCTCTTTTCTTCTGATTCTTCTTTTGCAACATACTAATGTGGAAATAAGTGTAATATTATTGTGGATGTATAGCCTATATCAGATTGCATGCCGTCTTGGGAAGGCCTTATATGTACACAAATATTTCTGGCAACAATTTTTGTGGTAGCAAAGAGTTGGAAATTGAGAGGATACCCATCCATTGGGAATGGTTGAGCAAGTTATGGTATATGATTGTGATTGAATTATTGTTCCATAAGAAATGACAAGTAGGATGGTTTCAGAAAAACATGGGAAGAGTTATGTAAAGTGAAGTGAGCAAAACCAGAACACTGTACACAGTAACAATATTACACAATAACCAACTGTCAATGACTTAGTTATTCTAATCTAAAAAAATGATCCAAGACAATTCCAAAGGACTTATGATGAAAAATGCTATTCACCTCCAGAGAAAGAAACGATAGAGTCTGAATGCAGATAAAACATACTTTTTCTTAATTTATTTTTTTTGGGGGGAAGGGTTTGGTCTGTTTTGTTTTGCAGCATAACTAATATGGAAATATATTTCGTAGGACTTCACATTTTTAATCTATATCAAATTGCTTTCTTTATCAATCAGGAAGGAGAGAGGAAATTTGGAATTCAAATTTTTTTAAAAAACTAATATTAACAAAAAGAAAGTAAAATTATTTTTGGAGCCAGGGTCTCCTTTCTCCCTCGTCATGCTGCCTCTCAGGAAAGTAAATGACTTTGAAACAGCTCCATTCCTTGGACAGAGAAGGGGAAAATCAGAAGAAATAACTAAAGAAAAGTCTGAACCTTTGTCTTGGAACCTTCTATTTTGTTTGTAACCTTTAGCCAGAGATTAAAATCTAGCTCTCACTGAAGTAACAAAGGGAGGTAAAGAAAATTCAGCATGCTGGGTAAATCTATGCTATTTTTAGGGCCCAGAGCCACCTGATAGAAATATACAGTGTTTCTTATGATTTTTTCTTTTGTTTTTTTTAATCCATTAGGGAAGAGAGTGGTACATCTGTGCATGTTACTTTACTGACATGTGTACCTCAGCCTTGCTCATGGGTTCTAATTAAATACACTTCATTTCATTTCCTTTTTTCCAAGTCAGGAATTTCTCATTCCAATCCATCCAAATTCCTTGGGCCACGTGTGTCCTTGTTCCCTTTCCCTCTAATTACATTAAGAGATTTCTATTTTTCTAAAGCAGTGTCATGCTTTCCTTTTTGGTCATCATATACAGAAGAGTCATAAATCTCTTAATTCATGAATATCGGTACTGAAAGAGACCTTAGAATGTGGAATGTTATAGTTACAAGAATATTTAAAATGATGGAACATAAGAATTCATATTCCTACAGTTGTTAGGCTTACAAAATGCTTTCATCACAATCCTATGAAATAACTAATGGAAATATTTATTATCCCCATTTTATAGATTAGGAAACTGAGGTTCAAAGAGATTAGTTAAATCACTTGCCCAAGGTCACAAAGCTAGTAAGTGGCGGAGCCACTTTGATGGTTCACAGTTGAAATAGATCTCCTAATGCCAAAACTAGTACCTTTTCTTCAATGTTAGAACTAGAAAGATCCTTAAGATTACAGAATTGTGTGAAATGTTCAGAACTTTCCATCATATCATTACTTTATCTGCCTCTGTCACTCCTATTCACTTGCTGCTGAATGGAGCTAAAGGAAATCATAAAACCATGATTCGTGGGTCTATTACAAATTCATGCTATCTCATCGCAACTGGGCCCTCCTAACAGTGATGCAGTGCTTCTATTCTCCAATTGATTCACTATGACACTCAGCACAGTGGTTGTTCTAAACCCTTTTTCTCCTCGGGCCTTCCAAGGCACCCCCTACATGCACCCTCTCAGCAGATGACTTCCTTTAATACTTGGAAAAAATTGAAACCATATGCTAAGAGCTGCCTCTTGCTCTCCTCATTTCACAATGCTCAGCTGTCTCTCACCACTATCTCCTCTGTCAAGTTTCATCTCAGATGAAAAAGGAACCCTTCTGGCCAAGGTCACCTCTTCTACATAAATCCTTGAACCCATCCTCTCCCATCTTTTCCAGAAGATCCTCTTGCCCACCCATCAGTATGCTCTCTCCAATCCTCAGTCTCTACTTACTGGTTGTTTCCCTGTTGTGCACCAATACCCCATGTCTTTCCCTGTCTTAAAAAAAAAGAAAAACAAAAAAATCTAAGATCCCTGCTAGTTATTTTATATATCCCTCTTCCTCCTCTTCCCTAAACATCTTGGAAAATGCTGTCTTCACTGGGTGATTTAAATTCCTCTTATCTAAACCCACTGCAATCTGGCGACCATTCTCATTATTCAACAGAAACTGGTCTCTCCAAAGTTACTAGTGATCTTAATGGTCAAATCAAATGACCTTTTCTTAGTTCTCATTCTGCTTAACATCTCTGAAGCATTTGACACTGTATTCTCTCTTCTCTCCTGGTTTTCTAACTAATTATATCTATCCCCCATGTCTCTGTCCTCAGTCTGGAGATCTCCTTAGTTCAGTTATTTTTTTTGTAGATGACTGCGTGTATGTACATACTCATACATATATACATGTGTCTAGACATACATATATATATTGCATATAATAAGACACTGTAACAAGGTGAACAAAATCATTTCCTAGGACTAAAATGGAACTGAAAGTTTCTCCTACCCACCTTAGCAAAATAGATTGCTATTTCCCTAAGCTGAGGACAGCATTTCTTCAGAACATCATTCACTGTAGAATTCCCCTTTTCTGTGAGGACACAAGTTGAATTTTTGTCAACCCACAGTCACAGGGGCATAACCATGGCTTGCTTTCTTATTCTGTTGGTTTCTCAGCCCCCTACCTTTTCTTTTTCAACCTCTATAGGGTTGTCAAGTTAGAGTTTACTATGTAGTTAGTTGTGTTTGTGCAGAAGAAAGTGCTTTGGTTAAAAATGTATGCCTTGGTCACAAGACTGGGGGGTAACGGCATCCTGGTTTTCTGGGACAGCAGAGAATGAGGTTTATGGTTCTCTTATAAAAGAAGGGGAACTCCTTGTACCTGTTGTGGCTTTTCTGGAGGACAATTTCAACTTTTTGCTATTGTGCTCTTAGTTTTGTCCAGGCTCCTTGCTCTATTTCCATTGACGTCATGTCTCGAATTTTATTCTCCTATGTTGAGTAGAATTTAAGGTCAGTTTTTAACTCCCCTTTGCCACAAGAACACCAGTATTTCCTGTTTCTTTCAACTGCATCTCAGGTTTACAAAACAAGTTACCCTTGTCTCTGACCATTTTCTTGCTTCCCAAATCCAGTCAATTACTAACCCTTCAACTTCCTTCAGAATCTCCTCCATTCCTTTTGACTCCTGGCACCCCTGCCTACTAGACTTTTGATCACTTCAAGCCTGGATTACAGTAATAACCTCTTAACTAAGCATCTGCTTCCATTCTCTCCCCCCACACCAGACACATCCTACATGTTACCAGACTTATCTTGCTCAAGTACATCTCTGGTATCATTCTTCTTTGCCTGCTGAATAAATCCCATATTCAGCCTGCCTTTCAAGGCCTTCCATGATTTTTTCAGTCTTTTCCTACTAAATTTCATCCTTTGACAGTACTTTCCCTTTACTGACATTATTCTGCTATGCTTGGAAATCCCCCTAACTCCTCCTGACATGTACCAGCCACTATCTCCACCTATCAAAATTCTGTAAGGCCTTGATTAAAGGCTGTCTCCTTTCCCCACCCTCCCTTTAGTTACTGGCATTGCATATTCAAACTATCAAGTGGTAGTCTTGCATGAATAGTTATCCCCTCTGCAATCACCCCAAGTACAAGGACCCCATCTTAATTTAGCTTTGCCCTAGGGCCTAGCAGTGCCACACATTGGTAGTTTCTAAGTGTGTATAAAATTAATGGAATATATACAGATCTAAAAGAAATTTGGAAAATAGTTTTCATTCCACTTGGACCTTGGAAGAGCAGGTGAGAAGAGTGAGACCTCTTCTCTTCCATCAGCTTGGTGTTTACGCATTAGAGACTGTTGGGTAACTGCTAGAGATTGGCTTGGGCAGACCTCAACCTTCTTAAATGTCCTTGCCTGCGATACCCCGTGACAGTCTCCAACACTCTAGAGTGAGGAAAACCTGTTCTAATCTCTTCCTTGTTTATAAATTGCCAAAGATCAGGGCGGGGGGGTGGGGGGGGCAGGGGCCTGCTATGGCCAAATTCAACCAGCTAGGAAGATTGGCTGTTCTGGAAGGAAACAGCCCAAAATGGACACTGGCTTCTGATGGAATTTCATCTCCAACCAGCTCTGACAGGTCAGAGCAGTTGGGGTTTCAGCTGCATTTAACATGACCCAGGGGAGCCTAGGATGGCCATAGCCTTGTCCACCACCTTTGGGGGCCTAAGAAACATGGTTAATGTTCAGTGTGTTTGCCTATCCCCCAGGTGTCTGAACTGTCTAATCTTGGCCATCTGCTGAGATAGCTTGTCGAACGACCAGGGTTTGAATATTATAATATATTTAACATAGAAACTGGAAACACATTTGGACATCTCTACCCTGAGGAGGTAAGTATGGGGAATCATTCCAAGATGGTAAGTGGTTGCTATTGTTTTCATTTTTGTGAAACTGCCATCCCCAAATTGATCTTCTCTGACTCTAGGGGAGAAGTTAGATACATGGTCCCAGGCTGATAGAGGCCTGTCTATTTATCCCTTAAGGTCAGAGAATTGAGATCCAGCATGGATTCTGGATTGCCGATGCCAATGCCAATTCCCTCCAATAGGAGGGAAAAAGGCTCTTAATTCATATTGAATTCAATTATTGCATTTCCAAAATTACTTCAGAGATGACAGTGCTGGGTACTCACCTCTTGGGGTCCCTTTTTCTTTCTCTTCTGTCACTTTCTCTATCTCCTGTAGCTCCTCATCACTTTTCTCCTCAGGAGAACAGGGAACCATTCTCTTTTTTTTCACTTGACCTACCAGGATAATCAGGCCAAGGCAATCTGGAATGTGAGGCCTCACGAGTGAATTTTATATACTTTAGTCATTTTTTTATATTTTACCTTTCATCTATTTATGGATTTATAAACTTTATTAATAAAGATGTTTTTATACATTTATTTATATGTATATATCCTATAATATATGCATATATATATAGACTGGCATTATGGGTACAGGTATGTATACACACATATCCCATATCCATAACACATATTCCATACCCATAACACTAATCCTATACATACACACATATACATATGTCCCATACCCATAACACCAATCCTACAAATTAATATGCCCAAAATAAAACTCATTATCTTTCCCCAAAAATCCTCCATTCATTTAGGCTTCCCCAACAGTGTCAAGGTACTACTATCCTTAGAGTCTTCCAGGTGTGAGACATCTTTCTTGTTACCTCTTTCTCCCCACATAGGCCAAGGAGTTGCCAAATCTTGTAGTTTCTAGCTTCGCCGCATCTCCCCTATGTATCAGCTTCTCTCCACACACACACTGTCATCATCCTTGTTCATATCCTCCTCTCTTCTCATCTATGCTATCACAATAATCTAATTTGTCTTCCTATCTGAAGTCACTCCCCATTCCAACCCATCTTTCCATTCAGCTGCCAAAGTCATTTCTCTGCCTCCTCCTTCAGTAAACTCCATCAAGTTACCTATTGCTACCAGGGTCAAATATAAAGTCCCCTGTCTGGTATTTAAGACTCTTTACAACCTGGCTGCTTCTTACTTTTCCATCTTCTCAGACTTTACTTTCCTCCACACACTCTACAGTCTGCTTTACTCACTGTTCCTTACATGGGACATGCTACTTCCAGTATCCTTGTTTTTGCATCATACTTCTCTCTCTTTACACCCCTGTATTCTTTCATTATTCAGTTAAAATACTACCTGCTGAAAGAACTTCCAGGATCCCTTCCCACCCCATCCTCCATTCCCAGTCACTCATGCCTTCCCCATATTATACATGCCTACTTATTCACTTGCTACCTCATCCAGTAGTAAATAAACTCCTTGAAGACAGGCCTGCCTTTATATTTTTTTCCTTCCCCTGTAACCTAGAACTTAGCCCAGTGACTGGTGTATAGCCAGTACTTGATTAATGCTGACTAATGAATTGACTGAATAATAGAACTCTAGAATGTTAGAGCTAGAAAGGAGCTTGGCAATCATGTAGTTGCTAAGATAGAAATAAAGCAATATCCTTCCTCATTTACTATAATTTCTTAAAGGAAGGAATTATCATTTTTCATCTCAAAATCCCCAGCTCCTAGCATAATGTCTTGTATGTATTAGGAACTTAATAAAGTTTATTCAGCTGAATTGCCTGAGGTCATATAGCTAGTTTGCTGGCAGAGGCAGGACTAGATTCACTCAGGTTAGTCTTCTTCTACTGCACCAAATGAAATCTGAAGTGAGACAGAGGATGGCATCAAAGACATCTCCAAGGTTCCCAAGGCTAGGTGGGAGAGCAGTGCTATCACTGACAGAAATACAGAAGGCAAAACTCCTGGAGGGAAAGATTCAATTCAACAAAGTCAAAATGATAAAAAAAAAAATTAAATACCTACTGTATGTGAAGAATCATGTTTGCTGTTGTGGGAAATGTCAAGTTTCACTAAGACCCTGAACTCCTGACTCTTTGATCTTGTGGAGAAAATCTAATTTGAGAAATGCTGAGCAAAATAAACCTACCTCATAACATTTTGGCATTTAGTAATATGTCCTCATCTGTCTCCAAAAAGCAAATTGCAAATGTAAAAAAGAGATCATCTGTACTAAAAATTATACCAGAGATATATACAAAGAAACAGAAAATTATTTGCTTACACTAAAATGGCCCTTGGACTTTTCTAGTTTTCACTAGAGATAGTCCTTCTGAGATGTCACATCTGACTATATAAATAGAACTCCAAAAAATTCCTTATAGACTTTGATGTGAGGGAAATGGAGAAAAACATGCCAATGTAGAAAAAGATAATAATAGCATAGAACTCATCTAGTCATACCTACCTCTTAATTTTAGAGGAGAAAACAGACCCAACAAAAGGAAGTGATTTAACCAAAATCACACCTTTCATGGAAAACTTCATCTAGAACCTAGGCCCCCTGACTTCCAATTTAATATTTTTTTCATCATGCTGCTTCTAAACCCAAAAGCCTTCCAAATCCCAGGTAGTCACAATGATTTTCCTAAGGCAGAAACTGAATCAAGTAGAACTAAAATTTGTTACTTAGGGATAGAAGGAGAGCTTCCAAGATGTAGTACCCATTTGGGGGCCTGTCTACAGCAAAGCCACGATGATTGGGAGGGACCCAGAAGCAGCCACACAGGAAATGGGATGAAATGGAGCAAGAGAAAAAAAATCACCTTAGATAATTTGTTGTCAGACAGAAAGCCAGGTCTGGCCAATTCCTGCAGTGCTATTATATTATTTTTTTTTTCCAAAAGTGGTAAGTTATGGCTCTTTTTCTTCTTACCCCAGCAAAGTAATAGAAGACCAGAATGACAAACCTGGAGTCAGACAATGTAGATTCAAATTCCAGCTTTCATACTTCTTAGCAATCTCGGTCAATTCATTTAACTCCCCTGAGACTTGTCTACATCTTTAAAAGGAAGATAGTGTATATGCATTATCTACCTCATAGGATTGTTCTGAAAATAGCACTTTGGAACAACTCTGCTTGTTAGAAAGATTTTCCTCATATTATGACAAAGCCTACAAGAATTCAATTCTCTTATTTTACATGGGAGGCAACTGAGACCCAGAAAGGAAAGGTTACTTGCCTACAATCATACATTGAGTTAATTCCTGAGATGGGACTAAGACCCAGAGCCCAGATCTTTCCTAAGCTTGAAGAGTGATTCCTTTTTAAGAAAGAGGTCCCAGGAGCAATTGCTCGATTCTTCAAACCAGGACTTTTTCCTGCCACCATAGACTATCATGCTATTATGCATGCCTGTGTTTCCCAGGAGAGCTACATTGAGGCAAACAAAGAAAGCACAACAAGTTGCATCTGTTACTCTGCACAGATTTTCCTCCAACTTTTGTTATTGAGAGAATTCTCTCTCTACCCACATTAGTTGTTTCTATGCATAAAGTGTGTTATTGTTCCTTCTTGGATTCCATGCCATATCAAGGATATTTTATTTCCAGAAAAAAACAGAGGAAATCCCTTAACTAAAGATCCTTCCTAAAGGACTTCAAATATGTCCTAAGAGAGAAACATTTTCTCTTGGAGGAAGACCTATAATAATGACAGGATGCCTTGTGGGTTGTAATGGAGCATCTCCTGCTATGTGATTATTTTATCAGCTGCTTCCCCTTGTTCCATGAAGCTCGTTTTCCCACCATTCCCTCCTTGTAATACAGTCAGGCACTAAGCAGACCTCAGCCTGGTGGTGGGTGGTGATGAAGTTTGGATGCTGGTTACCCTCCTATTTACAGAGATTGTAGGATCATGAACTTAAGAGATAAAATGGACCTCAGAGATCACCCAATACAACACTTCATTTTGCAAATGAGGCAGCTAAAGCTCAGAGAAATTGATGATTTACCCGTGTCACATATATAATAAATAATAGAGCAGAGATTCAAACCCAAATTCTCTCAGTCTTAAATCAATGTATTTCCACTATACCATATTATTTCTTCTAGGACCTTACCTCAGTTCTGGACTTGAGTATGATGAAGGGAGGGAACCAAAACAATAAAAAGGATATGTTTGGTCCTTTCCCCAAAACCAGTCATCATCTCCCCTTTGCCAAGACAGACTTAGATGCAAATGATCATTCTAAACTTCTTTTCCTCTCATTCAAGTCACAGACTGTGGGGGTATCACCTTATCCCTTAGAAGGTATCACCTTAGTCCTTTCAAGTTTGATGTCACTCCACTTCTCTCAAGACATGCTTCACTCCAAAGTGGATGACTGTCCACCAAACATGCCTTGCGCTTTCCCACCTTGGTAGCTTTGCTCATATTATTCCCAATGCAATGAATGTTTTCTTTCCCCTTCACCTGTTGAATTCCCATCCATTTTGAAAGCTCAACTAAAATATTGCTTCTTCTACAAAACCAACCTGATCTATCCTATCCATAATACCTTCTCTTCCTTTCTTTCCCTTCTTGGACCTCAAAAATCCCTTTACTTTGCAATTCTTTAATATACTGACCCCATACTATTGTATGCTATATTTATCTGTTTGTTGTCTTGTCACCTTATCAGTTTGTAGGATCCAGGAGGTCAGGGAACACTTTATTTGAACTTTGCATAAACTCCAGAATCTGACACATTATTCTGTACACAATAGTCATTTAATCAATCAACAAATAAACATTTGTTAAGCCCTACTGTAAGCCAGACATTGTGCTAAATGCTGGGGATATGAAATCAAGCAAGACAGTCTCTGCCCTCAAGGAGCTTACTAGGGGAGACAAAATGCAAGCAAATACATACAGAACAAGCAAATATAAGATAAAAAAGAAGTCATTAACAGACGGAAAGCATTAAAATTAAGAGGAGTTGGTTCTGTTGAGATGTATTGAATTAAATCGATTATCCCAACAATCGATGGCATATTGTGAAGAATGCTATAGCTTTTTTTCTTTGATTTATCACTATGAGGTGTAATAATCATTTCCCTACTTTCTTTCAGTGCTAAAATGATTAACAGCACACAAGAAGTCCTTCAACCTGGAATTAATGAATCATTATTCAATGAGACTAAGAACATCAAGTGTGCTGATGCTGAATTTTGGAATTGGTTCAATGGCATGCAGACCCCATTCCTCTGGATCATCTTTGTGTTGGTTGTAGTTGAAAATATGTTTGTTCTCAGTGTCTTCTGTTTGCACAAAAGTAGTTGCACAGTGCCTGAAATTTACCTAGGGAACTTAGCTGCTGCTGACCTCATTTTAGGTTTTTGCCTCCCTTTTTGGGCTGTTGCCATTACCAACAACTATCACTGGCCCTTTGGGGAGGTGCTCTGCAAAGTGGTGAACTCATTTGTGTACATGAACTTGTATAGCAGCATTTTTTTCTTGATGGTGGTCAGTATTGATAGATACCTGGCTCTGGTGAAAACCATGTCTGTGGGCCGAAGGCGAGGGACCTGCTATGCCAAATGCTACAGTTTCATCATATGGTTTTTCACAATGATAGTGAGCTCCCCTATGATGACTTTCCGTACCCTAAAGGACTATGATGAGGAAGGCCACAATGTCACTGTTTGTCGCTTAGACTACCCATCACTCAACTGGATGATCTTCACCAATAGTCTCCTAAACATTGTAGGCTTTGTGCTGCCCCTGTGCATCATCTCTTTCTGCTCCATGAAAATCATCCATGTTCTGCAGAACAATGAAATGCAGAAGTTCAAGGGGATCCAGACAGAGAAGAAGGCTGCCATCCTGGTTCAGGTGGTCCTCCTTCTCTTCATCATCTGCTGGCTCCCTTTCCAGGTCAGCACATTGATGGATACCCTCTTCCGACTCAACGTCATCTCAGGTTGTCAGATTGAATATATCATTGATGTGTTTACACAGATAGGAACATATATTGCTTATAGTAACAGCTTCCTGAACCCTCTGGTATATGTTTTTGTGGGGAAAAGGTTCCGGAAGAAATCCAAGGAGGTCTACAGGGAATGGTTTAAGATTGGATGGTGTCGATCAGACTCACTCCAAAAGGAAAATTCAATGAGCACTTTGAAGACCTCCATATCAATGGACCGACAGATGAACAAAGTGCATAGACATCAAGAGGGTAGTCAGTAATTTGTTCTATTTTATTTTTTAAAAACTTTGAAACTATGGCCTCAGAGCCATGCTCAGTATGTACCAGCTACAGTTGGGGTCAGACCATATCAAGGGCCAACAGAAAAGCTTTCACTTTTCTGAAGATGCAAAGCAGTGAAGAGAGGGGAGTAGCAACTGGTCACCAAACTTTACATTCATTTAACTTCTTCTCTACCCTGCCACTGTATGACATCATGGATCCTCAGAAGAAATCCTGGGCCTAGAAGCTACCCTGCCCTTCCAATGACAGAGCAATCACTGCCCAGTTTGGAATTGACCAAATTATTTGCATTGGGTTTTTGAGTCTGGCTATGGTTTCTAAGGTTCTCTGACTAGTGAAGACACACATCCAAGTTTAATAAGAAAGTTGTTTGGGTATAGAAGACAAGCAGCATTATTTAACTCCCTCGACCTTCTATATATTCAGATGAATGATTGAAAAAAGCAAGACATGTTTCAGTTCAAGAAAGAGAATCCAAACCAATTCAGCAAGTCTTTCATGATTGTCTACTCTGAAACCTGCACTGACTTTCACCCTTGAGCAACAGTTGCGGAGATGATAGAAATGTGTGTGACCTTCTAGGGTAATGGGAGAGTATGAAGAGGGATGATTGACTTGGGGCTAAGGCCAGCCTTAGAGTTAGGCAAACCTAGGCTCTAGTCCAACCTCTGACACACACTAGCTATACAACCTTAGACTTCTCAGGGTCTGAGCAACTCTCAAAGAAAAGAAGTTATGAAGGCCTTAGTAGTCTGTATCAGGTACTAAATTACATCAGGGAACTAACTCCAAGAGGCATTACCTACCCTCACCAAAAAAGGCACCAATTTTACCTCAGCTCCAACCCCCCCCCCCAAAAAAAAAATCAAAATGTAAAACTATGTGGGATACTGGAAAGAATAGAGTCCCTGGGTAAATTAGTCTCTGAACTACAACTAGCAGGTGGAACTAGCATAGCTTTAGGCAAGTCATTTGACCTTTCCATGGTTCCAGCTTTCTCATTTGTAAAATAGTTGGTATAAAGGTCACATGAGACTAATGGGAAAAGTACATAGAAAAGTGAAATGTGCTAAACCAAAGTTAGACATTATTAGATTCCAGTGCTGGATGAAATCAGCTGAGCAATAATTGTGGATGGAGTAGCAAAGGATCATGGAGTCAGAGCTGAAAGGCACCTTAGGAGTCCAATACCCTTGTTTTACACATTAGGAAATTGAGGCATGGAAAAGTTAAGTTACTTCCCCAGGTCATAAAACTAGCATGTGTCCGAGGTAGAATCGAAGCCTGGGTTTTCCTGGCTCCAAGTCCAGAGCCCTATTCACTACACCATGCAGCCTCTCATGGAAGGGAAATACTGACAACAACTGCAGGTCTTCAGATCTTTGTGAACAGTATCTAAGGGAAGGGACGTTGTGTAGTTATTATGGACTAACACCCACTACAGAAATAACTCCTGAAACTTCAGTTGGTCTCAATAAAGAGCTCTGTGCTAAACACTACAGGTGCTACAAATATGAATTTCAAGACATCATCCCTGTCTTCCTAGAGCTTACAACTACTAAGGGGCGTAATTAAATAACTATACTTCAAGTTAAAATATGATAAGGCATATAGCTATAGTCAAAGCCACTGTTGCCTGAGCTAAACCTTGGAAGCTGACATAGTAGCCAAGCTTGTGTCCCTAATTTATCTTTATTAGATTCATTATATCTTCATTAGGTACAATGCCTAATAAAGACTCTTGTGGTGGTTTCTGGGTGAGTGAAGGGGCTGTTGGAGAAGAGATACAAGAAAAGTAGAAATAGTCCTCACCTTCAAGGATCTTAAGACACACATGTGAGGAGTGAAATCATAATAAAAAGCAACAATACAGAAGAATGCATCACAGTGCCACACAGCGTGTTAGAGGTGGAAGGAATCTTCCTTATTTGGAATTTTAGATTATAGAATGCTAAAGTAGGAAGGAGACTTAAAACATAGAATATTAAAACTGAAAGGAATGTTAGAGACTGTCTAGTCTAAACCAAAACCTCATTTTACAGATGGGGAAACTGAGGTCTCAGAAGGTAGATTAATTTATCCAAGGTTTTACTACTAAGGGACATAAGGGTGTTAGAAACAAAAATGTTGCAGGATTTCAGAGGAGGAAGAGGTCGCTTTGGACAGGAGCAATCAGGAATGGGATGTGAGCAGAGCCTTGAATAATAAGTAGCTTTTTGATAGGTCCACATATTTTCCAACTTTAATCATGAATCACAAAGATATAATTGCTTTAAGATATAGTCCCTTTTCTTTTGATTCCCCTGACTGCCCACCTGCCCTAGTAGCTGTGTAGAAATGATAGCAATGATAATAATAGCTGGCATTTATATATCACTTTATAAAGAAAAGTGTTTTCACAATACTTCAGGTAGAAATGAGAAGTATCACCAATACAGTATTAAAATGTATATATTGCCATGATGTATACATGTCAACAATGTATACAATATTGTCAAGTGAAGGGAAAGGCAGAAAAAAAGGAAGTGAGGTTGTAGAGCATTTCATTAAAAGACCACACATAAGCCACCAGTAGAATAGTTCTATAAATATCTCCTGAGAAATTCAAGAGGCATCTGCTTTCTCTCTTGCTATTTCAAACAGTGTCACAGGGTGACCAGCCCTCGGCCCCAGAGTCACCCAGCAGATGCAGCTATTCAAACTGTCACACACCTGATACAAGCGTTCTGTAAAGGGGAAGGGAGCAGAGGATTGTGATTGTGAGTTGTATTGATGTTGTGATATAAAGTATTATGTCTTTCTAAATATCAGAAATTGTGTCTCAATGTAGAAATAAAATTAGTATTACATACAAAGAATAAGTGGATGAATGATGTAAACATGCAACAATCTATTCAATTTTATAAGTTGAATGAAATAGAGTTGGGTTAAGGTAGGTACGTGAATGAAACCTCTGTATGAACCCAGCTAGACTGGGTTACACCTATTAACAATAAGGATGAAAGGGAGGCAGGGGAGGGAGACCTGGAAAGGAAACAAATATTTCTTTAGCAATTTGAATGCGCCAGGCTTTACGAAGAGAGCTAAGAGCTTTCCAAATATTATCTTATTTGATCTTCACAACAACCCTAAGAGGTAAGCGGTGTTATTATCCCCATTTTATAGCTGAAGAAACAGAGGCAAATAGAGGCTAAATGATTTTCACAAGGTCACACAGCTAGTAAATGTCTGAAAATGAATTTGAACTTAGATCTTCCTTCCTCCGTGCCCAGGACTCTACTTCACTACCTACCTGCCTGAGAGAAGAAGAATACCATAGAAAACAACTGAATCAAAGCTATATACTGCATGTGTTCTTCCATTACATAAAGCAATGGTCTCCAAACTTTTTTGATCATGCACCACTACCTGTAAAAAAAAGTTTTGTCACTACCAATAGATGTAAATTTACCTAGATAAATTATATGCAAGTATTACTGTACTAATAATTATATTTTATGAAATATTCACCAAAATAGAAATTAAAAAGGATAAGATAAAGATTAATAGAGTAAGAATAAGATGTCTAACACATATAGCACCTCAAGGTTTGCAAAGCACTTACAAATATCTCATTTTACTTTCATAGCAACCCTTTATTATTTTTATTCTATAACACCTGGAAGATGACATTATCACCTTTTCTTATAGAGGAAGAAACTAAGACAGAAGTTAAGTGATCTGCCTAGGGTCACGTTAATGCTAAATATATGAGGCAGGATTTAAACTCAAGTCTTCTTGGTTTATTTAGCACTGTCTGACTTACTTCTCAGTTCCTAGCCATTCCCCAAGCCATGCCACTGAGCACTTATGCCTCCTCATCACCAGACCCAAAATTTTACTTCTAGTTCCATATGTGGCATCTTCCCCTACTAAAATGTAACCTGAAGGCAAGGACTGTCTTGCATAGTAGGTGTTTAATAAGTGTTTTTGCATTCATTCATTCATTCATTCATACATAAGGCATGACTCTCTAGGAGGTGATGGAGGGAAAGGTAAAGTGAGTGATACAAAAATAAATCATATCAAAAAGAATTTAATTTTTATGAGATTGAGCAACTGATTAGATATGTGAAATGAAAAATAGAGAATAAAACCAAGGTTGTAAATCCAAGGCAGTGAAAAGATGACTATGCCCTCAGAAGAATATCTCAAAGTGATCTCTTCTTCCACTGAAATCCCTCACAGAATCCTTCAGAACCACCTTCTTCATGGAGCCTTTCCTGATTCCCCCCAAATACTAGTAGTACCCTCCTTCCTTAAATACATTATATTTACTTTGTATTAATTTGTATTTATTCTACTAATGTTTGCTCTGTGTGTATACACACCAGTCTCTGTGAGAATGCAAAAGAATGTTAGAGTAATGATTAATTCTTTGTATCCTCAGCCCTCTAAAAGAGTGCCTGACATATAGTAGGTACTAAATAAATGCTTAATTGATTGATTGATTGATTGATTGAACAATTTAAACAGAAGTAGGGAAGTTTAGAAGAGAAAGAGGGAATAAGATAACAAATTCTGTTTTCAACATGTTGAATTTGAAATGTCCATTTTGAGATGTCCAAAAGGCAATTAGTGTTCAAGACAAAGATAGCAGTCTGGCAATTTTATGCATAGCTAAAAGTGATAATTAAACCCATAGAAGATGTTTATGTCAACAAGTGAGAGAGAGAGAAAGAGAGCTGAAGAGACCCCTAGATAGAACCTTGAAGTACACCCACAGTTAGGGTGTATGATGGGGTGATGATCCAGAAAAAAGATTGAGAAGGAACTGTCAAATAGAAGAACCCAGAGAGTGAAGTGCTGCTACACACCCAAAGTGAAGAAAGTACATATCCAGAAGGAGAGGATGGTCAACAGCATCCGACTCCAAGAATGAGGACTGAAAAAAGGCCATCAGATGTGGCAATTAAGAGATCACTGGTAACTTTGAAGAGAAGAGGTTTAGCTGAGTTAGGTGTTGGGTTTAATGAGGAAATTGAGATTCTAGAATACTGGAAAAATGATGTTGCCCTAGAAAGAAATAGAAGAGGAATGAGTTTTGGATGACAGGTAATGTAATTATAACTTATCTGTACTTGATCATTTTGTGCTATTCACTCTTCCACCAAAAAAAAGTGAAAATGGGGTAAGAGATGAGCTTACTGGCCACTATCCCAAAGCACAGTCTACAGAGCCCACTGTTGTGGTAATGGGGCCTGGAAATGAGAATGCAGGGGCAAAGGAGCAGAGGAAATAGAGGATTTGTTTGGCCTGCCACCTATTCTAGGTGGCTATATTGGTTTAGGTTATAAAGACCCTAAGGGGCCCATACTTGGGGCAGTCATGGAGGCCAGTGGTGAGAGGGGGAAAGTGAGGAGTTTCAAAGAAAGTAAGGTGATCTTTTGGAAACAAGAGCCCAGTTTATTAGGGGAAGAGTAGGAAAGGGGCTGGACTGTAACTCATCTTCTGATTTTCTGACTGGTTAATCACAAACCCTTTGGAATCAGGTTATGGCCCACTTTGGATCATTCCATAAGTGCTCTGGGAGGGGCGATATTGACCTACTTTGGAAATCTCTTCCCTGAATAACAACATAAGGCAAATGATAAAAATTTAATTAGACCTCAACAATCTCACAGAAAATATCAGGGTCAATTGACAAAGGCTTGTGATAATTTCACTTTAAATTAAAACATTTCACTTAAGAAATTATTGTGAACTTGAAAATCTTCAATAAATGCAACTGTTTCAAGATACAAAGAAAAAGAGGAAAAAGTATAGTATAAGAAAGGGTGAACTTTGTTAAGTGCAGGTTTTTTCTAAAGAAATATATCTGGAGGTCCAAGACTTTGAGCTGATTCCAGAGCTGGTGGGAACTGGGTCCCCAGGGCCACCAAGGTGGCAAGAACTTCTAGAAAAATTGGAATGTTGTGCAGTCAAAGAGGCCAAGGAGGGCGGCACTGAAGAGGAGGAGCAAGTTCTCAATGCCACATCCTAGAGCCTTTCCTAGAACCGGACTGTGGGGTCCCTTAGACTTAACAGGTCTCTGGGGAAAGGATGTCCACTGACAGATATCATTATGTCATGTGGGCACCCATCTATTCCCATCAACTTATACATAAGACTTTCTGCCTTGAGCATTGTTCACCTGAGTACTTGTGAGAGGAGCAGATAACTTACCCTTGGGGCCTTGTCAGATCCTGAGCTTTCCAGCTCACCTCAGGGAGCAAAAGAAGTGAGAGTCCCTAATGTTTACCCAAATAAACATTAGTCAAATGTTTAAATCAAACCAAAAATCAAGATAATGCCTCTTATACAAGGGTAATATAGAAGTACAACCACAGATGTCTTACAGCCAGGAAATCCCACAACCCTTTGGGTTGTAGCAACCTGTCCAGAAGTTCTGATTTCCCAAATGCTCCAGCATGGTCCAACAAAGCTTTTCACCTTGGACTCTGGGGAGCTAGGGGATCGGGCTTGGCCATTGCTCAGGGGTGTTTGGGGTTTACCTAGAATGCCCCCTGACACACAGCAAGCAAATCTCTAAGCTTCGGAGCTGCTTAGAATCAAATTTTTCCTTGGCTATCTTCCTTCCACCTTCCTCCCCCTAACACTCAGGAACAGTTACAGAAGAAGTTGTAAAAAAAAAGTTGATGTCCACCATTATCACAACCAGCCTATTTCAAGAAACCCTCTTGACCCCTTCCTTTCTCCTCCTCCTCCTCCAGTGCTTTGTTCTCGTACTGTTGCTTTGGAATAGAACCCCACTGCTTGGCTTTCCTACTCATGTTCACCCAAAAATACCTTAACCCACAGGCCTCAGGGTCCTTGCTGTCTGTTTTCAGGTTCTACCTCAGTTCTATGCTAATGTTAGCAGGTGGAGAGGGCAGGATCTGCCCTCTGCTTTTTCCCAAAAAGGAATAACTAAATGTCCTTCTAGAGACAATGTACCACCCAGACTGCACATTGAACACATAGCTCTGCTTCTTACCATGCAAATTACTTTCTCTAGGTTTCAGTTTCCTTGTCTAAGGTCCATTTCAGCTTAATAATCATTTCCAGCTCAAAACCTATTTGAATGAAACTCTGTCCTCATTGGTGAAGATTGATTACTCTATGCCCTATGTTTGTCTGAGCAGCAGAGTTGGTGAGGGCTAGAAGAAATCCCTTCCTGGTCTTCTGGCCCACTTCAAGAGAGAAGGCGCACCATTCCCAACTCTCGTTAGGTCTCTGAAGGGGTAGAAGATTCAAAGAAAAAGCCAACATGTAGAGGAACCAGCCACGTCTATCATGTCCCTATCCCCAGCTTGTTCCCAAAGGGAGAACTCATTCACTCTGTGTATTATTTGATATACAGTCTCATATGTACACTTTTTCTGATTTCTATTGCTATCTGTGTGAATAAATAGGTTTATTTTTTAAAAAGAAAGAAATATATAAGTTAAATTTAACAAGAGAATTAATCCTCTGATATAAAAAAAATCTAATTAACCTTCCATGCAGTAGCTCTTAAAATACTTGAAGGCAGCTGTCATATCCTTCCAGAGCCTCAATTCACTCTATCAATCCTCATATGTCTTGAACTCAAGGACCTGAATTCTGATTGCCCTTCCTATATACTCTACATTCTTTCCAAACTATCTTTCCTAAACTGTGGTATCTGAAGCAAAACACAATGCTCCTAACCTGGGCTGACTGGGACAGACATCTCCCTGAGTGCTCAGTGCTAAGGCATTATTTTCTCAGACATCGTGTCAAGCATAAGACATAAGTATTAGCACACTAGTATACTTATATAATTTTAATATAAGCAAATATATATGTTGGGATTATACACTAAAAACTTTTTTTTTCTAAAAGCAATACATGCTTGAAATAGTTTAGGTAAGGATATGTAATAAGAAAAGGAGGTGGGTAGGCATGTCCTATGAGCAAAGGCTAACAAGTGGAGTGTTCAAATGGAGAGCCAAAATGTGAAAAGGTCTACAGGAAGGTCTCCAGTGCATGAAGCATATTCTCTGTATAGAATCTATAAAAGACTATGCTTGTAGATCAGACTGGGTAAAAAGACATGAATAGGAGCAATCTACATTGATAGGGGAAATGTCTCCAACAGTGAAATCACAGATTCATCAAAAACCATTCAACACACTGTTAGAAGTCCTCTGGTTAAACAAAAATAAGAATCTGAGTGTAACCTTTCCCTCCTCCCATCCTGTGCTCCACATGTGATCAGTCACTATTCCTGGAAGCTATATGAAAGTCTGGGGTGTCTACTTCCAGCCATGTATGATGAAGAATGCCCTAAACAGCTGCTGAACAGAACTCAGTGGTTGTACAAAAGGGATGATTCATCCCTCTGACTCACCCTTACTCAATTCAAAGTATGAAGATTGTTCTGAGTTTTCTCCAAAAAGTCAGAGGAAGAAACTGTGGCTGCTCTATCTCCCACCTCATCCCAGTGGCCATGATTATGTGGTTTACTTTGGCAAGCCTATACCTGGAATGGGGCCACCTCTCTTCTGTGTTTCCTTTTCCTAAGTAGGTGACCTTGTGAGGCTAGAAAGGTCTGGAACTCTGTGTCAGCAGCAGCAGCAGCCTTGTTCCTTGGCACAGCAGTGGCAAGGCAGTAACAGAAAATAAACACCTGCATCAGAGAGAATGATGCTCAAGAGAAAAGCCTGACCCTGCTTGGCTGCTTCATGTACAGACTTGTCACCAGTAAACTGTTATATTCTAACAAAGTCAATCCTGTTTCAATCATTTTGTTGATGTGTCCTGATTCTTTTTATGGATACCATTGATTTCTGTGTGGAAATAAATGACCTGTCCTAAACCCAATTCATATGACATATCTTTTATTTTCTCCCTTCTGGAGACCCAGGCAAGAACAATGACTCAAACTATGATTAGCCTGTTCCTGGGGTGAGAGTTCATCACAAAGACAAGAAACAGGAAAATGAGAGCCTAAGCCCCCAAATTAAAAGTCAGTCTTCTTCATTCATGAATCTGGTACAAACCAAAATAGCTGGGTACAAAACAGGGAACGGTTGAGGTTGTACTCAAAACAATGCTTTCTAGCCAAGCAGATTATTCCACAGTTCAAGACAGTGGCAGGGATCTGGAATAAGATATTTGAGATACTAGATAGACATTGGGTGGGCCTCATCAGGGATCCTATTGGAAGCAAAAGTGTCCTGAAAAGAGAACTGGACTTAGAGTCAGATGAGTTCAGTTCTAATCCCCGTTCAGCTTGTGAGCTCTGTGACCTCGAATAAATCAGTTCTCCTCTTTGTATCTCACTTTCCTCATCTTGAAAAAGAGGAGGTTTAACCAGATAACATTTTAAATTCCTTCCAAGTTAAAAATCTACAGTCCTGTGGTTTCTGATTCTTAAGAATTTCTTCCTTAAATCCAACCTAAACTAGCTATTTTTTCAACTTCCAGCCATTATTCCTGGTTTTGCCCTTTGGGGTCAAACAGGAAAAGTCTAATCCAGGCCTGCACAGAATATGGCCCACAGGTCACTTGTGGCCCACTGAAGTGACCTGCGGACAGTATGTGGTACATGTCTGTTTTACATCCTCTGCATTTTTCACAGGCTGCCCCAAATCCTCTTGTGAACCACAAGCAGCATGTGGGCTGAATGTTGTGCAGGCCTGGTGGAATCCCTCCTTAATATGGCAGATCTTCAAATACTTGAAGGCCTCTGTCATATCTCTCCACCCATAGCCCCCCCCCCAATCCATTCTTCAAGTTCTGACATTCTTAGATTCTATGATTTCAAGGTTCCTGTCATTCTGATTCTCTAAATAGGAGTAAATGCTAGTGATACTAATTAAAAATGAGATGATCCTAACTGGGAAGCCTAGCCAATGGTCTGTGGTGAGGGAGGGAGAATAAGTGGCCAATGTAGAAGCAGAGATATTAGAAGTTAAAATACAGTCAATATGAAGTTCATTATCATTGTGCATAACAGCATGGGAAAAGTCATAATATATCAATACAAATGCTTTATAATAGTTTATTAATCAAATCTTTGGAACTACATCCAAAAAAAAATAATAAAAACCTTACATCTTAAGATGTTGTTGCTGTTTGTTTGGTCTTAGAAAGAAACTTTCTAATCTGAGACTGGATCGTAGTTGAGTATTCCTTGAGTTGGTTGTGTGCTTCCACAGTAGTGAAAATAGGAAGAACACATGAAAATTTTAAGAAGGCAGATTCTAGTATAACATAAAGAAGAAACTTGTAACAATTTAAGATTATCTGGCAATGAAAGTAGTTGACTTAGAGAATGGTTAATTTCTTGTTGCAAGACAAATTAGAAAAGTAGAATCTCAGAGAAAGAATCTTAGATGCCAATGAACCCAATTCCCTCATTTTACAGATGAGGAAACTGAGACAGAGAGGTAAAGGTGACTTGCTCAGGGACTCACAGCTATTAAGTGTTTGATATGGTATTTCAATTCAGGTCTTCTTAGATCCTAGTCCCCTGTCCTATCTAGATAACTCTTTGTCAAGGGTACTAAAAAAGAGGCAGGGTGTTTGACTGGAAGATCTCCTTGGTCCCTTTCTATTATGAGACTTTATAATTGATGGTCACAGTATCACATAATTTCAGTTGAAAGAGACTTCAGAGACCATCTCACTGTATTTGTTTCACATTGGAATAACAAATAATTAAGGAGCATTCCCTCACTTTGAGCCAAAATCTGCCTCTGTAACTTTCATCTACTGTTTCTGATTCTGCCCTCTAGGGTCATACAAAAATCAAACTCCTTTCTCTCAAAACAGACACTAAAGTACTAGAAGACAGTTATCATGCCTCTCCTGAATCTTTTCTTCTCCATGATAAACATTCCTAGTTCCTTAAGGGCATCTAGGTAGTGAAATAGAGTACCAGTCAAGAGTCAGGAAGACTCATCTTCCTCAAGTTCAAATCTGGCCTCAGACACTTACTAGTTGTGTGACCCTGGGCAAATCACTTAGTCCTAGTTGCCTCAATTTCTTCATCTATAAAATGAACTGGAGAAGGAAATGGTGAACCACTCAAGTATCTTTGCCAAGAAGACCTCAAATGGGGTCACAAAGACTTGGACATGACTAAAAACAACTGAACAACAACAAATTTCCTTAAGCTATGGAATCAAGATTATTCATCATTCTCGTTGTTTTACTCTAGACCAGCAGTTCTCAAGTGTGGTCAAGGACCCGCTGGAGGTCCCTGAGACCCTTTCTGGAGCTCTTTGGGATCAAAATGTTTTTCCTAGTAATATGGACATGATTTTTATATTAAAATACTTTTCCCTTTTCCAACTATATATCTGCGAGAGACTCAATTTTCTTCATATGTTTCAACTAAAATAACATATCACAACAGATTGAATGAAGAATAAGTATCCAGTTACCTTCTATTAAGCCCGATATTAAAGAGATTTGCAAAAAAAATATGTGAAACAATCCTATGCTTCTCACTATTTTTTGTTTTTGAAAATACAGTTTTTTTGTAAAATGGGTTATTTATGTTAACAGTTGATTATAATTGTTTTTAAATGAATTTATGTATTGTTAAATGTATCTTTTAATTCTTAGCACAATAAATATCAACAAAAGTTCTTTTGGAGCCCCAATATTTTCTAAAAAGTGTAGAGATACTGAAATCAAAACGTTTGAGAAGCACTGCTCTAAACATTTTCTAGTTTATCACTGTCCTTCCTAATCTATGGCACACAAAATTCTACCCCATACTATGTTGCAAAAGTGGTCTGATCAGGAGAAAGGATGGTAGAACTATCAGTCAATTGATTAATCAACAGACATTTATTAAGTACTTCTTGTATCCAGGCCCCACCATCTCATTATACCAGAATTAAAGACTTTCACAATATAGCCCATGATATCATGAACTATTGTGAATGCTGAATTTGACATCCTCTTAAATTTTGCTATCTTTTCCAGAAAATCTATCTTGCCATTACTACCCATTTCATACTTGTGCAATTGACTTTCTAAACCCAAGTATAGGGGCTTATACTTTTCTCTATTCAGTTTAATCTTGCACTCTGCCTAAAGCTATCAAAGTCTTTTTGGATCCTCATTCTGCCATCCAATGTATTTCCTATCCTTTCTAGGTACATGATATCAACAAATTGGACAAATATTCATGCCTTTATCCAAGTCATTGATAGAAATGTAAATTGTTTTTTGTTGTTGTTTGTCTTTCACTTGCTTGAGGAAGATCAATGACATCAAGAAGGTGATGTCTTGACTTACAGGTGAATTGGATTTAAGCAAGGCAGGACTGTGCAGTCACCAGACTCACTCTCTCTCCTCTGATGCCATCGGGGTCCAGTGGCAAAAAATAGATCATGACAGCTAGAGAGGGCCCTGGATGCAATGAGAGACCTTGACCTTTTTAAACTAAGGTCTTTCCCAGGTCTCGGTTTATCTGAGGCAATGTTCATTCAGTGATTAAGGCTAGGTAATAAATGAGTGATTGAAATTTAAATAGCACAGGGCCAACCATACATCACTAAAGCACTTCACTGAAGACTTCGTGTCAAGTTGACATCAAATCATTAAAGACTATTCTTTGAGTCCAGCTATACATACAGTCCCAAATGTATCTAATTGTACTATTCTCTAACCCAACTCTCTTCCTTTTTTCCATAAGAATGCCATGAGATTCTTTATCAGGCCCTTTGCTAAAACATAGGTAAACTGTGTCTATGATGGTCTCCCCAATTTAGCAGTTTAGTGACTCTGTTAAAAAAAATCAACCAAAACAAAGTAATGCAGGTTATCATGACTTGTTCATGATGGAGCCAAGTCATCTTTTTCCAAATGTTCATTAATCATCCTTTTAATAATCCATTCTAGATTTTTCCCAGAAGACTGAAAGATCATATATATATATAGTGACACTGGGAATGCTATGTAATGAATAGATGGATGCATGAGACATTCGTTTTGGATGACATTAAATCATCACATAGTTTAATACTTTTGTATGGGTGTGGTGTGTGTATGTGTATGTGTGTGTTATTTTGCCCATATAGGTTACATGTGTCCACATGGATCTGTCTAGATGTGGCTCACAGAGAAACAAGATTAGATATCTCTTGTTTCCTCCTTCCACTTTTTTCTAAGGGAGATTTTGATTCCTGCCAATAGTGGAAGCAGGAGATTGTAGCCAGAGCCTGGTCACTCTATTCTCTTCAGAGAGGAAGGGATCACTAGGTTAGAATTATACCTATCTACTCCCTGAAATATTGTTACTGTAAAGGAAATAATTTTCATATTTAAGTTGTCATCCTGATCACTATCTCTTAATGGGGAAAAAGATCCCCAAGCTAGTCAGATCTAAATAATTGGGAAAATATCAGTTGCTCATGGGTAGGCCAAGCTAATATAACAAAAATGGCAATTCTATCTAAATTAATTTACTTATTCAGTGCCATACCAATCAAACTGCCAAAAAAATATTTTATAGAGCTAGAAAAAAATAGTGACAAAATTTATCTGAAAGAACAAAAAGTCCAGAATATGAAAGGAATTAATGAAAAGAAATTCAAGGGAAGGTGGCCTAGCTGTAGCAGATCTTAAACTACATTATAAAGCAACCATCATCAAAACTACTTGGTACTGGCTAAAAAGTAGACTAGTGGATCAGTGGAATAGGTTAGGTACACAAGATATAGTAGTCAATGACTATAGTAATCTACTGCTTGAAAAACACAAAGAGCCTAGCTTCTGGGATAAGAACTCACTATTTGACAAATACTGTTGAGAAAACAGGAAAATAGTATGGCAGTAACTGAACATAGACCAAGATCTTATACCATATACCAAAATAAACTCAAAATGGGTACACAATTTAGATATAAGTGCTGATACTATAAGCAAACTGAGAAAGGAATAGTTTATCTGTCAGATTTATAGATAATGGAGGAATTTATGACCAAACAAGGGATAGAAAACATTATGAAATGCAAAATGTTTAATTTTGATTACCTTAAATTGAAAGGTTTTTGCATAAACAAAGCCAATGCAACTGAGATTAGGAGAGAAGCAGAAAACTGGGAAATATTTTTTGCAACCAGTTTCTCTGACAAAGACCTCATTTCTAAAATATGCAGAGAACTGAGTCAAATTTATAAGAATACAAGTCATTCCCCAATTGATAAATGGTCAAAGCATATTAACAGGCAGTTTTCAGATGAAGAAATTAAAGCTATCCATAGTCATATGAAAAAATGCTCTATATTAGTATTGATTAGAAAAATGCAAATCAAAACAACTCTGAGGTATCACATCACACCTAACAGATTGGCTAACAAACCTAAACAGTTGAATGATAAATGTTGGAGAAGATGTGGGAAACTAATGCATTGTTGGTGGAATTATGAACTTATGCAACCATTCTGGAGAGCAATTTGGAATTATGCCCAAAGATCTATAAATCACCCTTTGACACAGCAATACCACTTCTAGGTCTGTATCTCAAAGAGATCATAAAAATGGGAAATGAACTCACATGTACAAAAATACTTATAGCAGCTCTTTTTGTAGTGGCAAATAATTGGAAATTGAGGGGATGTCCATCAATTGGGGAATGACTGAACAAGTTGTGGTATATGAATGTAAGAATGTAATGGAATATAATTATGCTACAAGAAATGATGAGCAAGCTGACTTCAGATAAACCTGGAAAGACTTGTATGAACTGATGCTAAGTGAAATGAGCAGAACCAGGAGAACATTGTACACAGTAACAACCACATTGTGAGATGACTGACTTTGATAGACTTAGCTCTTCTCAGCAATGCAAAGATCTAAGACAACACCAAAAGACTCATGATGGAAAATGCTATCCACTTCCAAAGAAGGAACTTTGGAATCTGAATGCAGATGAAAGTACACTATTTGCCTCCTTTTGTTTTGTTATTTTGTTTTGTTTCTTCTTTCTTGTGGTTTCTTCCATTAGTTCTAATTTTTCTTTACATCAAGACTAATGTGAAAATATGTTTAATATGAATTTCATGCCATCTTGGGGAGGGGGAAGGATAGGGAGGGGGAGAAAACTTGAAATTCAATAGCAAATAGACCAATGGACTTTCAATAGAAAGTCAATAGCAGAAGATAAGGTACTCATATGAGAATATATCAGACAACACAGAGTGAACAAACTCTTTCACTGGGAGTGAGAGAACTCAGTTAAACCAAGAGAGTTTCAGATCTTGCACAAGGAGAAATTCCCTAAAATCTTTAGTATAGTAAGCTAGAGCATAGGGATGTGATAGAGGTGCTATCTCCTCTATGTGTCAGGTTCCTTCCCAGGGTGTCTCTTCCTTCTAGGACCTGATGAGAATATGGAACTATGTATCTTGTCTCTTGAAGCTAGAACTGAAAGGACCAGGATCTCTCCTCTCTCAAGCTTTCACTAAACTCCCCCTTCACACAGGCATCCATGCAATGCATGGAGCATTGAATAATCATTCTCCACCAATGAAGAGAATCCCATGCAAATAGGCTTTGAGGCATGCATCACACTTTGATGGACTTTTTGGACTCAAGATCCAAGAGTAGAGGTAGTACTCACACCAGTGCAGACAGATTCTCATGGATGTCTTCTCATCCTGGGAAATTCTTGTCCATAAATCTTCCATAGAGGAGCTATACCCAAGAGGCCTTTCTGTAGGTCTTTTAATATTGAGTGGATATTGTGCTTCTGAGATTATTATACTTTACGCTCACTACATGACCAACTCCCCTACTTTTCAGTTGCTAGATGTCCATACTGGTGCCTCTAACATATCTCTCCCATAACCCACTCTAGTCTTAACCACTCTCCAAAAAGGGGTAAAAAGTTATTCCCTCTTAGGAAATGTGTTCTTACTTAGTAGCTTACTCCTATCTGAATTGACTCTATGAGCTGGTGACATCAGCTTTTTAAGGGGTCATCAGTGACATGGCCAATATTTGTCCAGACAATAGTACTGTCCCTTCCATTTAATCAAGGAGCTGCTTTAAACTTCATTAAGGAGTGACAAGATATAAACTCTTCTTCACAGTTAAGCACTTCATTATCTGCCTCATACTTTAATTAGAACTAGGTAGAAGCCAAATTACATTTGTATATACATATGTATGTATATATGTGTATATATATAATGTACATATATATGGGGGTGTGGGTGTGGATGGATTAGGTAGGTAGGTAGATAGATAGATAGATAGATAGATTAGAAAGAGAGATGTTTTTGTACTTCTTAAGCTAGGATAGGGGTCAGAAAGCAACTCTCCTACACATAAACATAATATACATATCTATTTCTGAACAATACTCCATTCCAGGAAGCCCAGAATATTGATATGAGTGTACACACACACATACACACACACACACACACACACACACACGAGATTTACATAGATAAACACACTTTAAGATTTACAAAATACTTTCCTCACAACAACCCTGGGAACTAAAGACTGCAAGTATCATTATCCCCACTTTACAGATGAAGAAACAGAACAAGAGTCACATACCGTGTTTCCCCGATAATAAGACCTATCCTGAAAATAAGCCCTCCCCTTACTGTGTAAGATTCCTCTAAAATAAGCCCTCCCCCGAAAATAAGCCCTATTGAGATTGCTACTGTAGTGAAGATTATCCCCTGTGCTACACGCTACATTACGGTACCCTCTGTATGCACCGTCCCCCCGCCCCGTGAAATGCACCCCACGCTCCGAGCTGCATCCAATCAGAGCTGCAGCAGTGAGCGCGTCATCCTGTTCTTCCCCAGTGATTTGCTTTCTGGCGCCATTGAGAGCAGTGCCGCAGAGGAGAGCTGAGGCAGGACAACATAAGCCCTCCCCTGAAAATAAGCCCTCTGGTGTTTTTCTTTCCAAAAAAATTTAATAAGACAGTGTCTTATTATCGGGGAAACACGGTAACTAGTAAGTGTCAGGGCCTGGATTCAAATCCTGGTCTCTCCCGATTCAAAGTCTACTGCTCTTTTCATGACAGGATTTAAGAGCCATCCACATGGAAATTGAAGCCATTGGTGTCTGGAATCAGCTGCATCTGGAGAAGGAGATACCAGAATCTTGTTTTTCAGAAGGAAATTATTATGAGTGGGAAAGCCTAAGATGAATTATCTTACAGTCTGGATCTCAGGGATATGAGACATATGGCTTTTGGACATTTCAGCTTGATATATTCAGATTCTAAAAAACCTGCAAAACTGCTAGCTAAGGTTAGGTAGGAAAAGTGTGATGTATGTCACAAATCTGGGGATTTTGTAAAAATCAATAATTCCTCCTATATCTTTTATTCAACACAGCTTTGGTGGGGGATTAAAATATAGCACTGATCACTTCTTGGCAAGAAAGTACCCTGTGGTCATCTCAAAGAACCACTTCTTCCAAGAAAATGTCAGTTAATCCTGCTAGTCCACTCATAAAACTCTGGTTCAGATCAAGCAGAGGAGGAGCTATGCAGAAACATGTGTTAACTGACTGTATTCCAGGAACCACAAATCAAAGTCGAAATCTGCTTTTAGGACTTAAGAAAAGGTCTAAAACCATAAAGCCACCTGAAATTAATGATAGAGTGGGGATTTTCCAAGTGTCACCAAGACAAATGATAATGGAATTCTTGAATCCACTTCCTTCTGTCCGATACTCATAAACTCAATTCTTTGAAGTTCCAAATTATTTCTTTTGCTGCTTCACTTTTCTACATGCCTACTGATGACATCATTAGGGCTGAAATTGTGAAAGGAAATGTAAAAGTCCTTTCTTTTAAGTCTTCTCCAGAACACAGAAAACACTTGCCCAGTCAGTTCTCTTAAAATTAAAAACTCAGCCAAAGGAGTACTTTGAGTCCATTCTTTACCTCAGACATGTAAGTAACTGACAAACTTTGTTAAGTGTGAGTTCTCAGGGCCTTAAATTATGGGGCTAGAGTCAAACTCTCTGGAAATACTTTGTTTCTCTTAAATGTTTAACTATTCTTTGGCTTTCTGCTTGCTTGGGGATCCAGATTTTTTTCTGATACTAATTTAGTTCAATTTAACAAGTACTTCTTGGGCACTTCTGTAGTTTGGGGTGTAGGAGGGGTTTGATTATAAGGGGGAAAGAAGAAAGATGTCATTTCAGAGATTTTTGTTTTAAAATAGTTGGGGGTTTTTTAGGCTAAAGCAAACAAACATAGAATTTTATAACTAGAAGATATTAGCTGGTCTCTTTCATTTTATAAATAAGAAAACTATGATCTAATGAGAGAATGGCTCAAATAGAGTTTAATAAATAGTGAGTTTGTGATAGAGAAGGGACTAGAATCCAGATCTTCTAATTCCTGATCCAAAGCTTTTTCTACTCCACTGGTTCAAAACAGCCATATTCTGAAAATCATGAAATATGAAAGCATTACATAGAGTATGTAATATTTCAAAATCTACATGGTAAGTTGGAGCCTTTTAACTTCTAAAATATTAATTAGGTTAACTTGTAATAGTTATACACAAAATGTAGTCACTATCTTTATCTTTCATAATTATTGATAGCTAATGTTTTATGCCATTTTGTAACCATAAACCAAGGATTTTCAAAATTAAAACAAATTGTATCTTATTTTGTTTATATTATTTATTGGAAAAAATAAATATGCCTCTAAATAGCATACATAAATGTGAAAAAAGTCATTCATTAAGTGACAAATTTAATTCAGTTTGATTTAAATCCATGAACATTTAAGTTTATATGGGCAAGGTACTGTTCTAGGAGTTATGGAATACAAAGCCAAAAATGAAACCCTATCCTAGAGCAATTTACAGTCTAATGGTGGATGGAGCGGAGGAAAAGGAAAGGGTGGAGAGGAGGTGCGATGTGTACACAAGTGAACTAATTGCAAGAGGGATTGAGGACTAGAGTGGTATTAGGAAGGGCTCTTTAAAAAATCATAGAAGTCATAGCATATTAGATCCAGGAAAGATGTAAAAATCATGTGTTTGTGTTCCAAGAGCCTTGGGATTATATACTTAGGAATTTTGCCTTCCTACCTCCCCCTTTCTCTTTGGGGAGGAAAATCCATTTAAGAAATATACAGTCGAACAAAATGAATTCTCGCAACTGCCGCATTAAAAAATGAGCCTTTTCTTGAACATAGCAATTGTGTGAATTAATTTTGCTTCATTATACACATTGTGTCTATCACTTCTGTGTCCTCACAGAGGTGGATAGTATAGTCATTATCGGTCTTATTCAATCATAATTGGTCTTTTCCTTTATCAAAGTCCTTAAGTCTTTCAAAGTTATTTGTCCATACAATGTTATGTTATGGTATAAATTGTTCTGCTTCAGCTCCTTTCACTCTATATTGGTGCATTCAAGTCTCCCCAGTTGTTTTTTCTGAAACTAGCCCTTTCATGACCTCCTACAACACTATACCATAGTTTATTCTGCCATTCCCTAATTGATAGGCACACCTTTTTTTTCCAGTTCTTTGCCATCATAAAAAAAAAGTTGCTATTATGATTACTTTTTCCTCTTTCTTTGATTTATTTAGGATATATACCTAATAGTTGTATCACTGGGTAGAAGAATATGTGCAATATAATGACTTTGAGGGCCTACTTCCCAATTGCTTTCCAGAATAGCTCCACCATTATTGTACCTGTTTTCTGGTAAGCTTGTCAATCTGAGAGGGTGAAATGGAGCCTCAGAGCTGTATTAATTTATATTGCTCTTGTTGTTAGTATTTTGGAGGATTTGCTTTTTCACATGGCTTTTTAAAGCTTGGATTACTGCCTTTGAAAATTGTTCATATCCTTCCTTGGACCATTTATCAAATGAGGAATCACTCTCAATTTTATAAATTTCAATCAATTCTTTATATAGCTTGGAAATGAGAGTTTTATCAGAAAACTTATAGCAAAGACCTTTTCCCCCAGTTCAAGGCTTCCCTTCTAATTTTTAGGTGCTTTGGTTTTGTTTGTATAATTTTTTTTTAATTTTGTGTAATCAAAATTGTCCATTTCATCTTCTGTGATCCTCTCTATTCTTTATTTAGTCATGAATTGTTTTCCTGTCCATAGGTCTGAAAGGTAATTTTTTTCTTGCACACCTAATTTGCTTATGACATCACCCTTCATGTATAAGTCAAATATCCATTTGGAACTTTTCTTGATATAGAGTTTGAGATGTTGGGTCTTTCCAGTTTTTCCTACGGGTTTGTCAAAGAGTGAGTTTTCTTACTCCAGTAGCTAGGGTCTTTGGGTTTATCAAACACTATGCTACTGTGTTAATTTACTTCTATATGCTATGTACCTAATTTGTTTCATTGATCAACCTTTTCTTAACCAATAATAAATCATTTTGATGATTACTGCTTTGTAGTATATTATGAGATCTAGTCTTACTTGGTCTGCTTCTTTTCTATTTTTATTTATTATATTATATATAATATTATAAATTAATAATATTGATAATTATATTAATATTAAAATAATATTTAAAATTAATTATATTATTTATTATACACTTTTTAATTATTTTCCTTGAAATTCTTGGCCTTTTTGTTCCCCCATATGAACTTTGTAATTGTTTTTTCTAGTTTCTAAAGTAATCCTTTTGTAGTCTGATACGGCATTTAATAAAGTAAATTACTTTAGTTGGTATTGTCATTGGCTTTGCCGGCCTAGGTATAATTAATATTTCTCCAATTATTTAGTTCTGTATTCCTACAAAGAGTTTTATAGTTGTATTCATAAAGTTACTATGTGTGTCTTATTCTTGGTAGGCAAAATCTCAGGTCCTTTGTACAGTCAGTGGTTATTTTAGCTGGAATTTCTCTATTTTTTCCTGCGGTGTTTTCTTGATATTATATAGAAATACTGATGATTTATGTGAATTTCTTTTATACTGTGTAGCTTTGTTGGTTATTGTTTTTCATATCTGCGAGAAGTAAGAGTTCAATTCCTTCTTTGCCCATACTTATCACTTCAATGTCTTTTTCTTGTCTTATTGCAATTGTTAGCATTTCTAGCACCATATCAAATAGGAGTGGTAATAATGGACATCCCCTGATCTTGTGTAACATCCTCTGGTTTATCCCCATTACATATAATTGTGGCTCTGGGTTTTAGATAGATACTATTTATTATCTTAAGGAAAGGCTCATTTATTTCTATGTTTTCTAGTGTTTTTAACTAAAATATTATTCATCTTGTCAAAATAATTTCTGAATCAACTGATATAATGATTTGATTTTTGTTTTCCTTCTTGTTAATATAGTATGATCATGGTAAGAGTTTTCCTAATTTTGAAGCAACCCTGAATTTCTGGCATAATTCCATCTTGATTATAGCACATCATTTTTTGACAGGCTACTGTAGTTTCTAGCTAATATTTTAATTCTTATGTCAATGTTCACTAGGATTATTAGTCTATAGTTTTATTTTTTGATTTTTTTGGATATTAGGTTCTGTGACCATATTTGTATCAGAAATGGGATTTGGGAAAACTGTATTTTTAATAATTCATGCTATATTAGAATTAATTATTCTTTGAATGTCTGATAGAATTTAGATGTAAATCCATCTAGTCCTAAGATTTTTTTTCCTTTGGGAGTTTACAGCCTGTTTAATTTCTTTTTCTGAGATTTGGGTTTTTTAATTGTTAATTTCTTATTTTCTTGATCTGAGCAATTCATTTTTTTCTAAATATTTATCCATTTCATATAAGTTCAGTTTTATTGGCACATAATTGGGCAAAATGTTTGCAATAATTTCTTTGACTTCTGTTTTATTTGTTGTAAATTCTTCTTTTTGTGTTTTATTTTAACAATTTAGTTTTCCTCTTTCCTTTTTAAAATCAAATAAGCAATTATATCTTTTAAAAAATGATTGGGCGGGGGAGGCTAGGTGGTGCAGTGAATAGAGCACTGGCCCTGGAGTCAGGAGGACCTGGGTTCGGATCCAACCTCAGACATTTAATACACACTCACACAAAAACTAGCCATGTGATCTTGGACAAGTCACTTAACACCCCAATTGCCTTTCAAAAAGCAAAAAAAAAATTATTGGGTCATTTATTTCCAACTTAATCATCCTTAATTTTTCGAATTCCTATTATTGATTGGGTTGATTGGGTTTCTTTTTTGTTTTGTTGGGGTTTTTTAGTTGCAGATCCAATTCATTGATCTGTTCCTTCCCTCTTTTGTTGACATAAGTACTTAGAGATGTAATTTTTCCCCTAAATAAATGTTTTGGTGAATCCTAAAAATGTTGGTGTCTTGTCCCATCACTGTCATTCTCTTTAATTCAATTAACTATTGTTTGTATGATTTGTTCTTTGACCCACTACTTCTTCAGGATTAAATTACTTACTCTACAATTAATTTTTAATTCTTTCTTCAAAAGTCTTGTAAGGAATATAATTTTTATTGCATTATGGTCAGTAAAAATTGTGTCTCCTCCTTGGAATCATAGAACTTTAGAAAGTTAGGGATGGAATGGACCTCAGTGCTCACCTTGTCCATTTTCCTAGTTTTGCATAAGAAAACTAAAGCCCAGAGAGGAAAGGAATACACAATATGTTAGTAGTAGCACTAAGGATGAAACCAAAAACTCTTTTTATTTGCTTTTTTTTATCTTCTTGGAAGGGAGAAGGCAGGGCTATTGGGGTTAAATGACTTGCCCAAGGTTACACAGCTAGTTAAGTGTCAAGTGTCTGAGGCTGGATTTGAACTCAGGTTCTCCTGACTCCAGGGCTGGTGCTCTATTCACTGCGCCACCTAGCTGCCCCACAAAGCTCTTTTTAATAGTTGCCCTTCCTTTCTCCCCAAGCCCTCACCCCCACCCCACATCTCTAGGAGCATATTTGTTCTGCCACCTAGACATTTGCATTTTCAGATTCATCTCTCCATGCTGAATGAAGACTTTGACTGCTAATTTTCAGCATCACAAGAAGATATTTTTGAGGCAATGGGGAGTTCTCAAGAAGTCTAAAATCATACAAGGCAGGGAATCTTTCTTTTGAGTGTTGGGCTATTGTCAACTCTTATATGTAGGTATTAGCCTATTGTTCTCTTTAACCTCCCCACAACCTTTCAGGTGATAGAGAAGGTCCAGGAGATACAGGATCAGCATAGATCTCATTTGTCCCGACCCCCTTATTTTACATTTGAAGAAAATAAGACCCAGAGAAGTTACATCACTTGCCCAAAGACCCACTAATAGTAGCTCAGAGCAGGAACTCAAACCTGAGGTTTGTCACAGTGGATAGAACCCCAGGTCAGGAAGCACTGAGTTCAAATAAGGCCTCAGACACTTACTAGCTGTGTATCCCTGGGTGAGTCTCTTAACGTATGTTTGCATCAGTTTCATCAACTGTAAAATGGGGATGGTAATATCACCTGCCTTCCGGGGTTGTTGTGATGATCAGATGAGATAATGTTTGTAAAGCACTTAGCACTTAGCCTGTCACATAGAAGACACTTAATAAATACTTGTTTCCTTCCTTCCTTCCAAATCCCTCGACTCCAAATCTAGTGCTCTTTAGTGGTTCGTGGGTTTTTGAGGTAGGGAGCTCTGAATCTTTGCCACAATCTGATCTCTTCTGCTTTCTTGAGTGTTACTCTGCCTCGATATCAGTCTCTGTAGTAAAGAATACACTCTGATTATAAAATCAGAAGGAAGGCTTTCTCCCTTTGCTGTTGTGGTTCAGTCATGTTTCAGTTGTGTCTGACTTTTTGTGATCCCTTTTGGGGTTTTCATGCAAAAGATAGTGGAATGGTTGGCCACTTCCTTGTCCAGATCATTTTATAGATGAGGAACTGAAACAAACAGGGTGAAGTGACTTATGCAGGGCCACATCACTAGTAAGTGTCCTAGGCCAGATCTGAACTCAGGTCCTCCTGACTCCAGATCCAGTGCTCTCTCTAGTCATTATGCCCCTTAGCTGCCCCTTTTTTGCTGAAGAGTAGAATTTTTAAAATTCTGTTTTGGTGCCTGGCTCACGGTATTTCTCTTCTCCCCAATTACTACCCTTATACTAAGGAACATCAACATACCTATTGATACCCCCCTCAAACACCTTTTCCTCCTAGTTTCTTAATTTGCTCATTTCCCATCTCAACTCAATTAGAGATAATAATATTCTCTAATTTTTCATCACCTACAAATGCTCCACTTCTGTGTTTATGATCTCTGAAGTTACTTTATGTCATCATAATCTGTTATCATTCTACCTCTTTCTCTTCCTTGCAATCTGAAGCCCTCTTCTTCATATTCATTTTGATTTTGGCAGGGAATTCTCTCTACCACTTGGGAGAGGCATACCCATCTATAAGGTGTGAGCCACAACGACTGTGGATCAAAGATAGGAAGCTGGGGCGGGGGGGGAGAGGTTGCAAATAGAGAATGGAAGGAAAATGGATTCAAAAATAGGAAATCTCATGTAAATAATGGACTCCCTGAAAATTAGAGTGGTCCAAACAAAACTCAACTATTCAATGAGATGATAAGAAATGTTAGAATAAACCCAATTTTGAAAAAAATAAAAGAAAAATAATGTATCTCCTATTAAATCAACTGACCTGTAAACAGGTAAGAAGAGATAATTTAAGGATCTAATTTATACTTTCTAAAAAAGCATAATCAGAAAAAATGCATATCATATTTTGATAAATCATTAAAAATACCCAGATGTACTAGAAGTGAAAATAGAAATAATCCACCAGTCAGCTCTTGAAGGAAATTTAAAGAAAAATTCCAAGAAATGCTAGAGCCAAAATACAGAGTTTCAGTAACAAAGATATCGATATCTGTCAAGGAACCAGAAAGAGAGAGTTCAAGTACCAAGGAACCTCACTTAGGATCACACAAGGCTGGGTAGCAATCATTATAAACAAGATAAATTCTAAGGATACAATACTAAAAAATACAGTAAAGGTTATCAGCCAGTAAGAATCTAGTCTCCAGGGGCTTTTTGGTCTCTTTTTTTCTTCTGCATATATTTTTAAATGTGTGATGTCTGTTTGATTTCAGGAATATGTTTTTTTTTTTAGTCTTCTTTTCTTCTGAGTAAGGTTAAGTTCCATAAACTTATACCTCTGATACTGCTCATCCAATTTCTTAAGTACAGTATCTACAGACTCATTCCCAGGTTGTTTCATAAAAGCATCTACATCTTTCTTGAACATCACCTCAGGATGCCCAGGTGCCCATGGCACCCTTTCCCCCTCCAAGTCCCGGGACTCTAGAACTCCTTCACAACTGCCATCTTGGAAGGAAGGCAAGGAGCCCCCCCAATATGTATTTCTTAACCCAACATGGCACTTTTATAGAAACTGGCCAGGTTTTAGAGCATTAAAATCTCATAAACAAATTAAGAAAAGCAATGGTAATAAATATATCTTTTGCTGATCATGATGATTAAAATTATAAACAATGAAGGAATTTACAAAAAATATTCAAACTTGAATTAAGACTAAATAATTGAGTTATAAAGAATGTGTGGATCAAAGAACTAATCATAGAAAATATAGACAGCTTCATCTCCCAAAAAGTGAGGATCAAGTCAAAGCAGTTCATAAGGGGAAATTTATATCACTAAACACTTTCATCAACAAAAGTAAGAAAGAACAAAACAAAGAATTGGGCATTCAACTAAAAAAAATAGTAAATCACAAATAAAAACTCCAATTAAAATCAAAAATAGAAATTCTGATAAAAAAGAGATAAAATTGAAAGTAGAAAATTGAATTAATAAATATAACAAGTAGCCATTTTGGAGGTGAAATAAAATAGACAAATAATTAGCTAATTTGATTTTTTAAGCTAAAGGAAAACCAAATTATCAATGTCAAAAATGAAAAAGAAAATTTCTAAGAAATAAAAAAAGGAAATTAGAAACTATTTTGTCCAAATATATAACAAAATTGATAAGCTAAATGAGATGGGTTAATATTTGCAGAAATATAAAATATTCAGAATAAACAACAGAACAAAAAATAGAGAATTTAAATAACTAATATTAGAAAAAGATATTGAACAAGATATAAGGAACTCCCTAAAAAAAACCCTCCCAGATGTTTTTCTAAGTGAATTCTATCAAACATTCACAAAATAATTCATTTTAATATTATATAAATTGTTTGCAAAAAGACAAATAAGGGATTCTACCATATTACTGCTGATACAAATGTGCCCTTAATACCTAAAGTAGGATGAAACAAAACAAAGAAATAAATCTATAGATCAATATCTCTAATGAATATCAATGCAAAAATTTTTAACAAATTATTGGCAAAGAGTCTATAGCAATCTATTTAAAATATATACAGTAGAAGCTGGTTGGATTTATACCAGGAATGCAAGGCTGGTTTAATATTAGGAAAACTATAAACATCATGGGACATATTAATAACAAAAACAAGAAAAATCACATAATTAGATCAAAAGATGTAGAAAGGGCCTTTGACAAAATGCAACATCAATTTCTGTTCAAAAACATAGGAATAAATTAAATTTCTTAAAGTGATAGACTATTTAAAACCAAGCACCAGAAATATATGTGAGAGAGAAACAAACTTTCCAAAAACATAATGGGTAAATCAAGGATGTTTATTATTCTTACTTTATAGAGTACTAGAAATGTTAGCTATTAGCAATGAAATTTAAAAAAAGAATTTGAGGGAATATGCAAAAGCAAAAAGGAAACAAAATTAGCATTTTTGCAGATGATATGATGATCTACTTAGAGAATCCTAGAGATTCAACTAAAAGTAATTATAACAATTAATAACTTTAATAAAATAGCAGGATATAAAACAAACCCACAAAAAGCCTTTCTTTATATTAACAATGATACCCAGCAGGATGAGATGAACAGGGATAATTCCATTTAAAATAACAGAATATATAAAATATTTGTGAATCCATTTATCAAGACACACACAGGAATTGTTTGAACAAAATCATACTCCATGATGATAATGTGCTCCTCTTTTCTAGCTTCTCTCTTTCCCAGAATTCTCCAAAAGCATAAGACTAGAAACCCAAATTCAACACATATTTGGGTGATATAGTGGATAGAGCATCTTCCCTGGAATTAGAAAGACCTAAGCCTCAGATATTCATTAGCTGTGTGACTCTGGGCAAGGCACTTAACCTCTGTTTTGCCCTATTTTTTCCTCAGTCTCTCTTATTAGATTTTTAAAGTCCTTTTTAAGCATTTTGGGCTTGTGACCATTTTTGCTTTTTTCCTTTGAGGTAGAAGTAGCTATTTTAACTTCATTATCTTCTTCTGCGTTTGAACTCAAATCTCCTCTATCACCATAGTAGCTATCTATGGCTAGGTTCTATGCCTTTTGCATTATTATTTTTAGCTTATTTCTCTTCTGTTAACTTTTTGTTAAAGTTTAGGTCTAGTCCCAAGGAGTGGGGGACAATATCCCAGACTTCAGGTTTTTTTATGCTGTTGTTTTCTGAGCTCTCTGGGGAGCTGACTTCACATATTCCTTTCCGCCTCTGAGTCATGTCTTGTTCTTTGCAGTCCCTCCCACAACTACAAGCTTCAGCTCATCCCTCTTCCCTGGAACCAAAACCAGGGACTCCACAAATGCCCATAGCCAGCAGAGTCCCTGACCCCTGTAACCTGCAGTCACCAGCTATGGACCAGGTCAGATCAGGGCACGTGGGCCCAGCATTCAGCACCATGGAGCACCCTATAATCTTCCCAGATCCATGAGGTGAAAGTTCCTGAAGCTGAAGATGCCACAGCTAGGCCTAGCCTTTGTTGCTTGTTAATTCAGCAGTATCTGCCCAGAGGTATTTGCACTTCAATTAGATCAAACTACCAGCCTGGGATGTCAGGTCTTTCCTAAAGTCCTCTAAAGTTGTCTTAGGTGGACAACTGCTTCACTCTGACTTTTAATTATTCCTGCCATTCAAAGTTCACTTTGAGGCATTATTTTATATATGGGGGAATTTAGGGGAGCCAGTTAATTTCCTTTCTTCTTCTGCCATATTCCAGAACACTAATAATGAAATTTGAAGGAGAAGTAGTTTGAGGAAAGGGTGAGTTCCATTTTGGATATATTGAGTTTTTGATGCCTATGGGACCACCAGTGTGAAATTTACAATAGGTAGGTGCGATACAGAACTGTAGCTCAAGAAAGTTTTTTTTATTTTTGTTCAGTTGTTTCAGATGTGTCTGACTCTTTGTGAGCCCATTTGAGGTTTTCTTGGCAGATACTAGAGTGGTTCGCCATTTCCTTCTCCAGATCATTTTACAAATGAGGCAACTGAGGCAAACAGGGTTAAGTGACTTGCTCAGGGTCACACAGCTAGTGTCTGAGGCAAAATTTGAAATCAGGAAGATGAGTCTTCCTGACTCTAGGCTTTTCACTGTATCTACTGCACCACTTAACTGCCTCAACAGAGAAATTAGGACTGGATATAGATAGATAGATAGATAGATAGATAGATAGATAGATAGATAGATAGATAGACAGACAGACAGACAGACAGACAGACAGACAGACAGACAGACAGACAGACAGACAGACAGACAGACAGATAGATAGATAGATAGATAGATAGATAGATAGATAGATAGAT
>NW_027186455.1:186148-194368 GCF_028583685.1 Petaurus breviceps papuanus | reverse complement strand
TCTAGGAGTTGTCAGCACAGAGATGACTATTGAACCCATAGAAGTTGGTGCAATAAAGTGAGATAATGAAGAAAGAAAAGAAGGTTTAGGGCAGAGTCACCTAAAGAAAATCTCTGGAAACTAGCTTTGTCTCTAATGCTGATGTCACCTTTCACTTCCTCCACGCAGGCCATATAGTTTAAGCCTATGTCAAACCCCTCAGAGCCTGGCTTTCCATGCTTTTCACTGCATGGCTGCTCATCACAAACTATTTTTGCTCTCTTTTTATGAATTTGTGTTTCCAAGTTTGCCACTCCTGAATCCCATTCAGAGAGCCTAGACTGTTGTAGAGCCAAACCAACAACTCAGGTCACAAAAAGAAACTGAATGGCCTTTCTTGTCCTCAGCTAGGGACCCAAACACTCCCCTTCATCAGAGTGCTATGCCATGGCACCAGCTATCAAAGACAGATTACATACATATACACATGATAGCAAATAGAAGATAGATGACAGATAGAAAAGAAAGATAGTAGATAAATAGATGATAGTAAATAGTAGATAAATGATAGATAACGGATTGATAGAGATATCATAGGTAGATGACAAATGGTAAGAAATATAGTTAGTAAATAGATAATAAGTAGTTAAGAAAAATGGGTAGATAATAAAGATAAGAAGATAGTAGATTGTAGCTAGATAGTAGATAGACAGTGGAGAGATTAGATAAATAGTAATAGGTAGATAATTTGATAGATAAGGCCTTTAAAGTAATTACCATGTGCCAGGTGTAACATTTAAAAATGTTCAAGAAACATAAATTCTGGGTAATTTAATAATTTTATTAATACTGCCAGCATTTTAATAAAAGGATGGTCATTTGACTATCTCTCTTAGACCTAAGATAATCCTGGCAGTGGGCTCACAACTTACATGACTTCTGGAAGAGGCATATTCCCCAGGGTGGCAATAAACTCTGATTGGTTAACAACTAATGAGAGAATGAATATCACAATGAGGAGTTGGACCTGAACTTTGATTACATCATTTAATTCTTAAGCTAGCCCAAACTTGGGCAATCTATTCACAGAATTTATTCCCATTCCAACCTGATTTTGACAACAACACAATGGTTGCCCACTTCAGTGGGGTCTGGGTTGAGGAGAAATTTAACTCAACCTTCAGAGACTGAGGTTTTGAAATGGGGATAAAAGCAAAAGGGGAAATCTGAATCTCCCCAAATCATTGGTTACTAATAATCATTTCTCTCACAGGCACTGTGCTAAGCACTGGAAATACAAATACAAGCAAACAAGACAGTCTGTACCTTCAGGGTACTCTAACAGGGGAAGACAACATGTATAGGGTAGCTGGAAAGGAGAAGGGTGGCTAGGGTCCCTTTCTAAAATGATAGCACCAGGGAGGAAGGCTCCTATCAGGAGAGCAGAGTCTCAGGGTGAAAGCTATTTCCAGGGTAGCAAAAAAAAAAAAAACAGAAGAGGAGGAGGAAAAGGACTGAGGATAGGGTCAAGGAAAGTGCCTAGGTCCATTCGCTTGAAGGAGAAAAATTCAAACAATTCTGCCCATACCTGAACTAGAGGAAGGGTTTTTAGGTGAGGCTTCTGCTAGAGAGCAGCATTGGTATACAAATATCAAAATGGTTTGCCTTTAGTATTGTTCATTATTCACTATTCAGGGTATAGGAGGGAAAACATTGGTGAGATTCAAACAGTAAATTAGTAGTTTGGCTGCAGTGGTCTGGTGCTTTTTAAAGTTGCATGCAGCAATTGGCTACCCCTGGGAGAAGCAGCCAGTAGCCCATACGGCATGTCTATGCTCCCTGGGTGTCTGTGTATGGGGCCACACACGACTGCATTATTTAACTTTTATGAGTCTATATCTTGACTCTGGAGTCAAAAAAAGGATCTGAGTGGTGAGAACCCTGTCTGGCCCTCATTAGTAATCCCCCCCATTCTCAAGGAAGGGATGCCTAATAGTGGGAACCAAGGTGTAGGGTATGTGTAGTTATTTTTTTAAATAACGAATGCAGGTACAAACACATTATCAGTATATTTTCATTGCCTCCTGCACCCCAATAGCTGGACAAGGTCATTTCACAGCACAATAAAATTATACAGTATTGTTATAATCATTAGAATGGGAAACAATTTTATTTTTGCTAGGGTGGTGTGGGGTGGCATGGAATGGGAGAGGAAGAACTAATGATCTTCCTTTTGTTTATTCTCCTTGTTTGTTGAGGCACCAGAGATTCATACTTTCCTATTTGTAGTTCCTTTTAGATCGAAGTCAATGGCAACACAGATACCACCAGACTTCTCCATCTCAAAACAAATTAGCCCTATCCAGAATACAAGTGACTGCATGGACACAAAAGAGCTCTGGGATGTATTGTACAGTGTGCTACCAACATCGATCACTGTCATCTTTTGGGGGGGCTTACTAGGAAATATATTTGCCCTGTCCATCTTCCTCTTGCTCAGGAGACGTCTAACTGTGGCAGAAATTTACTTAACTAACTTGTCAGCATCTGACTTGGTGTTTGTCATGGGTTTGCCCTTCTGGGCAGAAAGTATCCAGGAGCAATTCGTTTGGCCATTTGGCCATGCTCTTTGCTACATCGTCAATGGAGTCGTCAAGGCCAATATGTTCATAAGCATCTTCTTGGTGGTGGCCATCAGCAGGGACCGGTATATTGCTCTGGTTCACACCATGAGCAGCCGGATACAACGCAGCCAGCGACAAGCCCAGATCATTTGTGTTTTCATCTGGTTCTTGGGTGGCCTCCTAAGTATCCCCACTTTTCTGTTCCGATCAGTGGAAATTGTCCCAGGTCTGAACATTTCGACCTGTATCCTTCAATTCCCCCATAGATTATGGTATTCTATCAGGATTATTGAACTGAGTGTGGCGGGCTTCATCCTCCCCCTCATTGCCATCATCTTCTTCAACTCTCAGATAATAACCTCCTTGAGAGGTCGAACTAAGACCAACATCAGGAGATCAGGAAAGACAAGGAACACTAAAGCCACCACTCTGATTCCTACCCTAGTGATTGTTTTTATAATATGCTGGACTCCATACCATTGCTTTGCTATCCTGGAATACCTATTCTGGATGAAAGCTGTCCAGGGCTGCTTCTGGGAAGAATTAATTGACCTGGGCTTGATATATGCCAATTTCTTTGCCTTCCTCAACAGTTGCCTGAATCCTGTGATTTATGTCTTTGTGGGGAAACTTTTTAGGGTCAGGGTTTGTGAAGCTTATAAGCAATGCACTACCAAGTGTTCTATGTAAGTGTATCCTTAGGATAGACAGAACAAACCTCTGCTTTTATTTGAGCCATTAAAACATTAGAAGGATTGTTGTTAGATTCTCATTGTTGCATTTTATTTTCTCCACATTGGAAAGAGGGCTCCCACTGGGTAAGGAACCATTTCCCTTTTCAAACCTATCAGGAAGTTCTCTGCATAGTAATGCTGCTCTCACTTTATGCTCTACATATCCACCCCCTCCACCTGCAGGCATTCTATCTTCCATTGTAGAAGCCATGGGGAGCTCAGAAATATGCCATCCAGATGTGGAATAGGACTAGGTTTTCTCATCACAGCTACTGTTGACACCACTGTGTGAGAAGGAGGCACCAGAACCCACAAAATAAGAATTCCCTGACCCATAGCCTCCTTCCACCACCACCACACACCCCACACACACCAGAGAGCTCTCATACTTGACAAGTCTCTGCACACCTGCTAGTCTACAGACTTCAATCTTGATTCAAACTGCATCTCTTTTTCTACTTTATCCAACTCATCTACTCTGCTCACTCTCAGTCTCTCTCTTTCCTATACACAGGACCCTCCCCTACTTCACAGATATGAACAAACTGTTAGGGTTCTCAAACTCCTACAGTTCACCCACCTTTCACATGCTCCGGTTTTCTCTCCTTCATATGTTCACCACTGTGTTCCATGCTAACTCAAGTCACCAACCTCAAATTATTTCTGAATCCAAATTCTTTCTCTATCTACATATCCAGTGGCTAACTTTTACCACAATACCCATAAAACCAGTAATAAGAGTACCTCCTAACACTTCTCAAGTGGTTCTAGGAATTCTTAGCAGCCATTGGGCCTGCCCCCTTAGATACACTGTTTATGACCCCTTTTACCAGCAACTCCAGATTCTAGTAAACCTTAGTATTGTAGAGGACTCAACTTGGTAACAGAAAACCTGGCTTTGAGTGTGGACTTGGCCACTTTCCTTGCTGGGTCATGTGACTATAGACCAGTCATTTCACCACCACCACATACAATCACATCCCACATCCTACTCTAAATCTCAATAAAAGTGCTTTTTTGTTACAAAACAAAGTAGCATGTTAATGAGAGTTACCAACATGACCATTATCGTCATTATAAAGCAGCATGGTCCAGAAAAGCAGACCAAGTTCTGGCTACTGCAATTATGAGCTATAAGATTTGGGAGCAACTCATCCCTGAATTTCAGTTTTATCTTTGAAATGGGGATGATTTCATTTGCTTCATAGGAACGTCATGAGGATCAGATGGGATAATGTACGATGAGCCCTTTACAAACCATAAAGCACTAGACCGTTGAGAGATGCAGTTAATAGAGACCTGGCCTTAGGATCAGGGAGAGCTGAGTTCAAATTTAACCTTGACACATCATAGCTATGTGACCCTGGATGAGTCACTTAACTTCTCAAGGATATCAGCAGCTAAGACTATGAGTTGTCGAGAATGATCTGACCTGCATTGATAAAGGGAGTTTCCTATTCTGGAGTTCTCTATACTAATGGAATTAATAGATTCCAAGCCCTTTCCCTAACACTTCTTAAAACAAAACCCACCTATTTGCTGTTGAAAGTGGATAGAAGAAAGAGAGGCAGATGATGTCTTCTCTCCTTCTTCCCATTTCACTTAGATAGGCATCTCACAAATGCATATCAGTCCTTTGGTTTACAGACCCTCAAAAATAAGGAAATAGGTGTCATCCACAAGGCCTTTGCTAGAAAGAGCTCTGGACTTGGGCTCAGTAGACCTTCATTCTCTGCCCTAATGAACATTCATCACCTGGCTGACCGCTTCATATATAATTAAGGTATTCAGTCTCTCACCCGTGTTGTTGTCGTCCAGTTGTTATAGTTGTGTCCAACTCTTTGTGACCCCATTTGGGTTTTTCTTGGCAAAGATGCTGGAGTGGTTTGTCATTTCCTTCTCCAGCTCATTTTGATATGGAAACTGAAGCAAACAGGGTTAAGGGACTTGCCCAGGGTCACACAGGTAGTAAGTGTCTGAGTCTAGATTTGAATTCAGGGAGATGAGTCCTTCTGACTATAGGTCTGGTTCTCTATGCACTGTACCACCTCTCTGCCCTGCCCCATTAGGGTAGAAAATGTATATTTTCCTTCTGATGGATTTCTCCTTACCTTTCAATGCCTTTGTCTTTTAGTATTTGGGAACCTTTAGCATTTGCCAAAGTTTCACAGGACCAGCCCTTTTCCCCCTTAAATAAAAAAACATTGATAAACTATAGAGCATCCAAAGGAAGCCCACAGGGACTAAATGAGACCTCAAGAGCATATTGCTTGGGCATCAGCTGAAGGAATTGTTTAGTCTGTAGAAGAAAAGTCCCAGGGAAGACATTCCAGCTATCTTTAAATATTTGAAGAATGTCATGTAAAACAGAGGTTACTAGACTTGTTCCACTTGACCCTAGAGAATAGAACTAAGAGCAATTAGAATTTGCAGAGAAACAGATTTAGGCTTGATGTAAGCAAAATCTTCCTTAAAAATGGAGCTGTCCAAAAGTAGAATGAGCTGCCTTTAAAGGGAGTGGTTTCCTCCTCATTTTAGGTCTTTAGGCAAATCAGAAACACTGTAGAAAAGATTACTAATGAGGTATGGGTTAGACTAGACGGTTTTTGAGGTCAAATCCAACCTCGAGACTCTGAGTTTGTGATTCATTCTCATGTTCCCTGCCTCTCATGCACCTGATAGACAGGCTTACAGGGTATGTTGTGTATGTGTACACAGATGTGCACATACATATTTGTATGTACATGCATCTAATGTCTCAAGAAAGAATTGTTTTGTCTCTTTTTGTTTATATTTTTAAAGTAAAGTTTAGTTGTTAATTGTAAAAAAAATTGTTCAGTTTTTTTTTCAATTTCTTTAGTTTGATGGATAAAGATCACCTTTATAATCGAACATTCAATAAAGGTTTCCATAAAAAAAAAATTCTCTGAGGGCATCCCTAAGGAAATATGCTATACACAGGTATTACTATACTCCTTCGTCCCTCCTTCTTTATCCTTTAAAGGTCTGCAGAGGGATACTGAAAGAGATAGGCACCTCATCCATGAGTTCCCCAGAGATGTCAATTCTAGCTACCAGTTCCTGACCCATAACCCTGCCCCAAACCCACTAGACAGATTACTGCCTTCACCACTCAGGGAGTGACCATTTGAACAGTTGGGTCGCTAACCTCCAGTCCCCTCTTAGCATTCCCAGCCCATAATGCCACTGCCCCTCCTGGGGAGGCAGCATAGTCATTTTCTACCTGGTAGAACAGTTATGCTCTAGACTAAGAGGCAAGGAGACTAGAAGGTTGAGTTGTAGTTTCAGACACTTACTCTGTGATATCTTGGGCAAGTTATTTAACTTTTTAGAGCTTCAGTTTCCTCATCATTAAAGGGAGATAATAATAGTAATAGCCCCCTTCCAGGGTTGTTTTTGAGGAGTAAATAAGATAACCTATACAAAAGGCTTGCAAACCTTAAAGTTCTATATAAATGACTATTATTGATCCAGAAGTGTATGAACTTGGATAAGTCATTTCCTCCACCACCACCCCAAAGTTAAGAAGCAGTTTGGCATAATGGATAGGCCACTGTACTTGGAATCAGAAGGACGTGGGTTCAAATTTTGCCTCACTAGATACCATACAGGACAAATCACTTAGCCTCTTTATTCCTGTTTCCTTATTTGTAAAATTAAGGCAAGTTAAATCAGACCTCTAAAAAATATTTGGCCACCAAAGAGGAAGTATGATATAGCAGAAAGAGCACCAGGAAAGAGGAGATCCTTCTAACTTTCTAATGTGTGACATTAGGTGAGTAACTTTCCCTCTCTTGGCTTTGATTTTCTTATCTGTAAAATCATAGGACAGGGAGGGAAAAGAGGGAGAGGGAGAGAGAGACAGAGAGACAGAGAGAGAGAGAGAGAGACAGAGAGACAGAGAGAGAGACAGAGAGAGAGAGAGAGAGAGAGAGAGAGAGAGAGAGAGAGAGAGAGACTGGTTAGATTACTGTAAGGTTTGTTCCTGCTCTAACTAGCATGCTTCTCATTTTCTGGAACTGACTAATATGCATTCATCCACCTGAAGTCAGGGAATCAACCATTATTCTGTAGCCTCCAAGAGTATCTGTTGTATTCTAGGATTAAAATAGATTACTTCTAAGATACCTTCCAAAATTCTATGGTCTATGATACTAAGGCCCCTTCCAGTTTCAGTATTCAATGTTCTGTGTTCTAAAATTCTGAATTTTACACAAAACCTTTGGAGAGCCACTCTCTTTCATGACTCAAGGTTCTCATCTGTAAAACAGAGACATGTGTTCTGAAATTATATTTCCCAGAAAAGAATAGAGGAGATGACATTGGTAAAAAAAAAAAAAAGCAAAACCAAAAAAAAAAGAACTTTTTGGAGAAAGGTTCATTATCTATGAAACCTTTCAGCATTATAGTTTCCCTCTTTATGTCTCATAATGTTTCCTACTTTGAATTCATCTTTGCCTTTAATTATGACTGCATCTTCTGATTTTATAGAATCTACTGAAACAGATTTTATCAAAATTTCTCATTCTAATTCTATAGGTGTCTTTTTGTTTCAGTTGTATTTCCTAAAGGCAGAGTATTATTATGTAATATTTTTAAACTATTATGAAATACATTTTTTTTTTGCTTTTTGGAGGGTGGAGGGCAGGGCAGTTGGGGTTAAGTGACTTGCCCAAGGTCACATGGCTAATGTTAAGTAGCTGTGTGTGGCCGGATTTGAACTCAGGTCCTCCTGACTCCAGGACCAGTGCTCTATTCACTATGAAGCACATTTTTTAAAAGGAATTTCAATCCATATATGGATGTTCATGCTGATGGAATTATGCTGTCCTGACCTCTTAAAGTCCTAGAACCTGCATTAA
>NW_027186455.1:169022-186138 GCF_028583685.1 Petaurus breviceps papuanus | reverse complement strand
GTGGGCAACTTCTCTTCAACAGAGCTCCCAAATTCAGAAGTTGCCACTCTATCCACCTTCCCCACAGCTCCAGAATCCAGCCCAGCTGACAACTAGAACTGCTTTAAACTAGACATTACTGAGCCATACATGTATTTTGACATTCCAGACTCCAGCAGCAGCTGGACCATCAACCTCCCATTTACAAAATTCAGTCTGCCTCCCTTCATAGTTCCAGAACAACTGCCTATCAGAATCAAGACAACAACCAGAATCATGACAACTCCAAACCACAGCACCCTCACTTCTGTTATATAAGTCATAAGAAGCTGACAGTCATCACATAATATCCATGTCAGCAAGTCTGATATATATATATATATATATAGTGTTGGAACTCTAAGATTTTTGTAGCTGTAACACCAGGGTGTAGGCTAGTCATGGTTAACAATAAGCTGTCCAGAAATGTGGAACTATACTCAAAGGGCTATAAAAATGTGCATACCCATTGACCCAGCAATACCACTTCTAGGAATGTATCCCAAAGAGATCATACAAGTGGGAGGAGGACAAAAATATTTATAGCATCTCTTTTTGTGGTGGCAAAAATTGGAAATTGAGGGGATGCCCATCAATTGGGGAATGGCTAAACAAGCTGTGGTATATGAATGTAATGGAATACTATTGTACTGTAAGAAATAAAGAGCAGATGGACTTCATAATAACCTGGAGAGACATATAAATTGATGCTGAGGGTGGAGAGCAGAACCAGGAGAACAATGTACACAATTACAGACACACAGTATCTGTGATGATTGACTTTGATAGACTGGACTCATCTCAGCAATGCAAGGTTATAAGACAACTCCAAAGGACTCATGATGGAAAAGGCTATCCATATCCAAAGAAATAATTACAGAATTTGAATTCAGATTGAAGCAAACTACTTGCTCTCTCTCTCTCTTTTTTGTTTTGTTTTGTTTCTTCTTCCTCATTATTCATTCCATTGGTTATAATCCTTCTTTACAATTTGACTAATGTTTAATGTGAAGGTACATGTAGAACATATATTGGATTGTATGCTGCCATGGGGGAGGAGAGGAAGGGGGAGAAAATTTGGAACTCAAAAACTTGTGGAACGGAATGTTGTAAACTAATAGTAAATAAATTTTCAAAATAAATTTAAAAATAGGCTCTCCAGGAAAATAACAATCTATGTACAGCACACTTTTAATTTTAATTTGCATTGTTAACATTATTTGTACCCTTACCCCTAATGCAGATCACTGTACCCACTGCTTCAGCACACATTTAAGTTTCCATTGGTAAGACTGTCCTTTCTACCATTCCTATCCTTGAAGGAAAAAAATAGTAATTTTTAAAAGTGTACTACAATAGAGAAATTCTGTAACATAAAAGCTCAAGGAATAAAATTTCTTCAGAAATGCAAGTTGAATTACTGATGAGCCAGGTTGAAGAACTATCAAAGGAAAAACTGAATTGGATGAAAAAGAGAAAGAGAGGGAGAGAGAGAGAGAAAGAGAGAGCTGGAGGGAGAGCAGCTAGATGGTACAGTGGATAGAAAGTTGGACCTGAAGTCAGGAGGACTCATTTTCTTAAGTTCAAATCTGGCCTCAAACACTCATTAGCTGTGTGACCCAGGGCAAGTCACTTAACCTCAATTTAACTGTTCCTCATCTGTAAAAATGATATGGAGAAGGAAATGGCAAACCACTCCAATATCTTTGCCAAAAAAAACCCCAAATGGGATCACAAACAGCGCAACTGAGATGACTAAACAGCAAATACATATACACATGTAAAATTCATTGTATTACATATAAGTTCATTATATATAATAAATTGAGGGAGTCTAATTTAATAAATACATTCACAAAGACATACAAGAAGAGATTTTTAAAATTTAGGGAAAATGCAAAGTAATATTGAAGAACTAAAAAGCATCAAAGAATTTAACAAATAGAGTAAATGAATTCAGATAAAGATCAATAGATTATTTTTTGAAACCAAGTCCAAAATGTAACAGAAAGCACTAATGGATATACAGGACAAAGTAACATATTTTGAAGGCAGAACAAACAGAAGTACAAACCTTTTTTTAGTGCCTGCTGTGCTCCAGGCAGGATATTAAGTGCTAGGAATACAAAAACAAAAGTGAAACAAGTCCTGCCTTCAAAAAGCTTTTATACTAACAGGAAAAACAATCTGCACCCACACAACAATTTAAATTGAATATTGAGAGAAATTAGGGATTACAAAAGGTAGAGGTAAAAAGGGAACAAATTCCCTTTTTTGGCATTAGAGATAGTCAATAGTAAAGCACAAAGATATGAGAGTCAGGCAAGCAAAGTCAATATTACTTAGCCATTACAGGCATGGAGGAGAGAAGTATATAAGAAGACTGGCAAAGCAGGAAAAGGGGGAGGTTGTAAAAACGTTTAGCTTCCAGAGTAGTTTGAATTTTATCCTAGAGAAGATATGGAGCCCAGACAGTCACTGAAGTGCAGGCAGCGATACAGTCAGATTTGCACTTCAGTGAAATCACTTTGGCAGCTATATGGATGATGGATTGGAGTGGGAAGAGACTTGATGCAGAGAGATCAAGTAAAAGGCAATAGTCTAGAAAACAGGAGATGATGACCTGGATTAGCATAGTGGTTGCGTGAGTGGAGAGAAAGAGAAGGATGGGAGAGATGCCATGGAGATAGAATAGACAGATCTGGCAACAGAATGAATATGTAGGGTGAGAGTCAAGGAAATGGAGATGACACCAAGGTCAAAAATCTGACAAATAGAAGGGTATTGATGTCTTCAACAGCAATACTGAAATTTTAAGAGGGATGAATTCTGTGGTAGACATAATAAATTTAACATTGCTCTAAGATGCCCAGTTTGAAATATCCACTAGGCAGAAGATGACAGCAAACTGGAATTCAGAAGAAAGATGAGGGTTGTCTATATAGATCAGGGCATATTTTGGTAAGAGATTGATCATTTAACCTATGGGAACAGATGAAGTCACCAAGTAAAAAAGCCCAGAGTGAGAAGAGAAAAGGGTCCATGATAGAGCTTTCGGGGTGTACCCACAATTAGTGAGGGTGACATGGATGAATGATCCAAGAGAGGAGACTGAGAGGAAGGTGTCAGACAAGTAGGAGGAGAAGCAGGAGAGTGCAGGGTCATGAAAACCCAGAGAGGAGAGAAGGTCTTCAGAAAGTGTGGACAACCTTGTCAGTGCTGCAGAGAGGTCAAGAAGGAACAAGAGGAAGAAGATTTTTCAATTAAGAAAAGAAAAAAGAAGCCTAGAAACTGTATTCAAAGACCTAATTTCAGTAAATTTTCCAGAGGTAAAAAAAATGGGTAAAATTCTGTAAACAGAATAATACACAGGACCCTAAAGCAAAGGAATTGCTCATTCAAACAGCACTGAATATATGAAAAAGGTGCTATAATAGCATTATATAGTAACAAAACCTACTTTCAAGGAACTCCAGGTATCAAAGGAGGGAAACAAATAATAATAACTAGCACTTATATACATACCACTTTAAGGACTGCAGAGCTCTTTATGTATGCTATCTTATTTTATCCTCGTGGCAACACCATGAGGTAAGTGCTATTATTATCCCACTTTGCAGATGAGGAAACTGAGGCTGAGAGGGATTATGTGACATAGCTGGGGTCACACAACTAAGCAAGTACCTAAAGTAAGATTTAAAGTCAGGTCTTGGGGCAATGAAGTGGTTCAGTGAATAGAGTACAGGCCTTGGAGTCAGGAGGACCTGAGTTCAAATCAGGCCTCAGACACTTGACACTTAATTAGCTGTGTGACTTTGGGCAAGTCACTTAACCCCAATTGCCTTGCCTCCCCTTCAAAATAAATAAATAAAGCCAGGTCTTCCCAACTCCAAGTCCAGCTCTTTATCCACTCTGCCTACCAACCTACCAGCAAGAGAACGTGTGGTTGATGACTAGTTGAAGAAGAAACAGAAGAAATCACAGAATCATAGAATTTCATATTTGTATGGTTCATTAAAAGACATCACACTCATACTAGGTCAGGCTCTCCACCTCTCACATGAATAATTGCAAGATTCCAGATTGATCTCCCTGTGTCCACCTTCTTCCCCTCTCATCCACATCCTCTACAAAACTGTTAAAATTATCTTAAAGCATAAATCTTACCATGTCTCTCCTTCACTTGAGAATCCTCAGCAGTTCCTCCACTGAAGCAGTGCTGCTTCTAGTATAAAATACAAATTCCTCAAATTGACATTTAAAGCCCATTCTTTGTCTTGACTCCAACCTACTTTTCCAGATTTATTTTATATTATTCTCTCCTATCTATGCTATGTTTTGGTCCAATTTCCTTGCCACAGCCTCCTGTTTGCCTGAAATGCATTCCCTCCTAACCTCATCTGTTAGAAACCATATTTTCCATTATGGATCAATTCATGGGACACATGAGTACTACCTTTCCTGATCCTCCTCAAATTTTCTTGCAGTTACTCTTCATTTCAGTAGAATATATGCTCCTTGAAGCCAGGGAGTTTTTCTGGTTTTCTTTTTTGGCATGCTTAGCAACTAACAGTTTCTAAGAGCTTTAGTAATTATTTCATTGAATTGAATTGAACCTTTACATGAATAAGAATTCCCCCTATAATGAAGCAGCACAAGGTAGTAGAGAAGTTCCCAGATTTGTTTTCAGGCTATCTGGGTTCAAGTCACAGATCTGTCTCTTTCTACCCTTGAAACCTTGGGCAAATCAGTCACTTTTCAGTGACTCTAATCATTAGAAAGTTTTTCCTTGATGATAAATTTGTCTCTTTGCAACTTCTAGCCATTGTCCATTATTTTTTCCTCTGGGTCCAAATAAAACTCTTCCACATGACATCCCTTCAATGATAGCTTAAAAAACCTGAGTCTATGGGCTTCTTTGAGATACGTGAAATTCATTTGAAACAGACTAATGACTCTGAAAATCGGAATTTCCATGTCCCCACCCTACCCCCATGTAAAAGTCGCATCCTGCCATTTTCATATCTCATACTTGTATTCTCTATTTGGTTCATCTGAGGTTTCCTACATTAGCCAAGATCTAGTGTCTTTCTACCTACATAACAATCATTCAATAAGTTGACCATAAATATTAAACATTTGCTATTTGCCAGGCAGAAGAAATAAAAAACATGTGGGATTAGGATAAACTGCATATCATTCTCATTGTACTGTGAACTACTGGAGTTATTCCAACGATGCTTTCAGAAAATGCATTAACATCACAATAATTTATTCAATTATAAAAATCAGTCATTTTATCCACTTGCAAAATAATCCATAAAGCATCAAATATAAAAATTTAATAGCAAGATATGCTTCATCCTTGAACCAATTCTATCTGTATTCTTGGGAGGAAAATGAGAACAACAAGCTGATGATGATGGTGGTAGTGGTGGTGGTGGTGATGATGATGATGATGATGATGATGATGATGATAATTATTATTCCTTGGGTCTCAGGTCTGCCTGATCTTGACAGCTCATTATATAACACTGGACAAGTTACTTCCCCATTTGGATAACACCTTCATTTGTAAAATAAGGAATCTGAACTAGATAATCTCTAGGATCCCTACCAGTTTTAAAATTCTGTTCTATATCTTTTTGGAGAGGGAGGGTTCTTGCTTAAGGTTACATGGCCAGTTATTTCTGGGTGTGGTACTAAGTATCAGAGCCCGGATTTGATCCCAGGTCATCCTGACTCTGGGGCCGGTGCTATTACTCGCTGTGCTACCTGGCTGCCCCTCTGTTCTATATCTTTCCCAGTGTATTGGATCACCAGCATTTCTTTTTTTTTTTTTAAAGCAATCAGGGTTAAGTAACTTGCTCAAGGTTACACGGCCAGTTATTTCTGGGTGTGGTGCTGAGTATGTGAGCCTGGATTTGATCCAGGTCATCCCGACACTGGAGCCAGTGCTCTTACTCACTGAGCCACTGAGCCACCTGGCCGCCCTTAAGCAATTGGGGTTAAGTAACTTGCTCAAGGTTACACGGCCAGGTGTTTCTGGGTGGGTGCTAAGTGTCTGAGCCTGGGATTCGATCTCCAGGTCAGTCCGACACTGGAGCCTGTGCTCTTACTCGCTGTGCTACCTCAGCATTTCTAACATATAAGTTGTTTTATAGGGTAAAGCCTGTCCCCAAATGCACTGGAATGAGACTATCTCTCTATTGGTCATGATGAAAACTCTGCCCTATGTGAGGGTGGAGTGGAGTTGGTGAGAGCCAAGACAGTTCCAGCATTAGCCAGTTCCCCTTTGGAGACTCATCAAACTTTGAATCGTCTTTGCACCTTGAATTGCCCTGGTCCCAACCTCCTGCTTCTGCTCTGGGCAGGAATGAAAGTCTCTCTTGGAGAGGGGTGGGAGGACTTCTCCTATAGTATCTTCCTTTGTAAAAAAAAAAGCTATCATATCTTCCTTTGAGCCACACAACAGCCCTTGCAACATTTATGTGCTCTACACATGTGGGACCCACTCCTCTATACACATGGGGTTCACACATCTGTTACAATAGAACATTGGTCCCTTTGTTTTTGCCTTGATTAAAGTGAAAAGGCAACAAAAGAATTTTCCATTAAAGAAGCAATGATTGAGCTCCCCCTGCTGGAATGATGATGCTATTGTAACTTCCATAAAAACATCAAAAATCTAATATGAAAATGTTTTTCAGGACTTTACATATATAATTGATATCAAATTGCTTGTCTTCTCCAGCAGCAGGGAGAGGTCAGAGGAAGGGAGAGGGTTTGGAATAAAAAAATTTTTTAAATGATTGTTGAAAAAAAAGTTGCATGTAATGGGGAAATAAAAGGGGGACAGAAGCACCTGGAGTAGAGATAGATGGAACAATTGGATAAAGCTGAGCTTAAAATAAAAAAGATATAAATTCAAATACTACCTCAGACACTAGCTGAGTAATTCTAGATAAATTATTTAACCTCTCTTAGGGCCAGTTTTCATATCATTAAAAATGAAGGGTTTGGACTAGATGTCCACTAAGTTCCCTTATGACTCTGAATGTCTGATGAGAAAGTATGTGTAAACTGTAGAGAAAAAAAAAATCTTGTTCTGTATCAAAGAAATGGATTGTTGAAAACTAATAATTTGCATCTACTTTTATACTTTAGTTTAATTTAGAACTAATATTATAAGTGAATGCTTTGCACTCTGTGTAGTAGCAAAAAACTGGAAACAAAGTAGATGCCTATTGATTGAGAATTAGCTAAAAAAATGTAGTACATGCATGTAATGGAATATTACTGTGCTATAAGAAACAGTGAATATAATGAATATAGAGAAATAGGGAAAGATTTACATGACTTGGTGCAGAGCCAGGAAAACAATATACATGATGACTATAGCAATGTAAATTGAAAGAGAAAGAAATTAAAGAGAGACAAAAGGAGGGAAGGGGAAGAATGAAGGAGGGAAGAGCATATCAAGAGCTTATAGTGTGCTAAGGACTGTGTTAAGCATTGAGAATACAAATAAGAAAATATGAAAAGTAAATGTGAAATTACAAAGAATAAGCAGGGCTCCAAAAAAGAGGCAAAAGAAGACAGTCTTCTAAATAAACATTTATTAAACACCTACTACATGTCAGGCACAGTGCTAACCCCTGAGGACATAAATAGAGGCAAAGGATAATCTTTACCCCCAAGTAGCTTGGAATCTAATGGGGGAAACAACAAAAAAATACATACAAACAAGATATGTGCAGGACAAATAGGAAATAATTAAAAGACACAAGGCACTAGAATAAAGTGGGAAAGGTTGGATTCTTTAAGAAGATAGGACTTAAAAGAAAACCAGTAGGCAGAGATGGAGGAGAGAAAGAATTCCAGCCTTCAGGGACAATCAAGAAAATGCCTGGGGAACAGTAAGGAGGGGTGTTACTGGACTGAACAGTAGGTGACTAGGAGCAGGGTATAAGAAACCAGGAAAGGTTGAAGGTGATTAGTTTATGAAGGACTTTGAATATCAAACAAAGGATTTTCTATTTGTTCCTGGGGGCAACAGGGAGCCCTTGAAGTTTAATGAATAGGAAGGGTGACAATGGTTGGAACTACACTTTAGGAAAATCACTTTAGTGGCTGAGTAGAGGATGGACTGGAGTAGAGGGAGACTCAAGGTCAATCAATCCACTAAATAGACTATTGCAGTAGAACAGCTGTGAGGTGATAAAAGGACTGAACCTCAGTAGTGGTGATGTCAGAGGAGAGAATTTGTATTTGAAAGATGTTGGAATAATAAAATCAACAGGCCTTGGTCACAGATTGGGATAGAGGGGGGATTTGGATAGTGAAGAGTCCAGGATGATTCCTAGGTTATAAGCCTGAGGGACTTGGAGGATGATGGTACACTCAACTGTAACAGAGAGGTTAGAAAGAGGACAGGCTTTAGGAGGGGAGAAAGGTAGTGAGTTCAGTTGTGGACATACAGAGTTTAAGATGTTTCCTGGACATTCAATTAGAGATGCCTGAAAGGCAGCTGGAGATAATAGGATTGCAGGTAAACAGAGAGATTGGAACAGGAAAGGTAGATTTGAAAATCATTAGCATGCTGATGGTAATTAAATTTGTGGACATTGATGAGATCACCAAGTGATCCACCAAGCAGTATAGAGGGAGAAAAGGTCCCAGTACAGAAACTTGTGGGACACCTATGGTTAAAGTGTGTGATCTGGAAGAGGATCCAGTGAAGGTGATGGAAAGAATGGTCTGATAAGTAATAGGAAATCCAGGAGAGAGAAGTGCCCTAAAAACCTAGAGAGAAGAGAGCATCAAGGCGGAGAGGGTGATCAACCATGTCAAAGGCTGCATGGGTTTGGAAATTAAAAGGTCATTTGTTACTTCCGAGAAATAAGTTTCAGTGGAATAGTAAAGTCAGAAACCAGATTATAAGAGATTAAGAAGAGAGTGAAAGGAGAGGGAGTCCAGGCTTCTATTCCAGACACCCTTTTCAAGGGGTTTACCTACAAAAGCCAAAAGAGAAATAGGCCAAATAATTATCAGGGACAGAAGTATCAAGTGAAGGGTTGGCCTTTGTTTTTTGTTTTGTTCTTTGGGATGGGGGAACATGGGTGTGTTTATGTGCAGTAGAAAATAAGCCAGTAGACAGGGAGAGATTGAAAATACATAAAAGAGCAGTGCTGACAGAGGGGACAATCTGATGGAGAAGATGGGTTGCTTGAGCAGATAGAGGGGTTTACCTTGGTAAGGAATAAAGCCCCTTCATCATGTGTGGCAGGAGTGAAAGAGGAAACAATGACTTTCCCACTCCACTTTTTTGCAGAGGTGAGAGATCCATGGATGTGGAACAGGAGTAAGGAACCTGTGCCCCCAGGCCACGTGGTCCTCAAGGTCCTCAAGTGTGGTTCTTTGTGACCTCAAGGCCACAGTTTCCTCACCCCTGTGAAATATTGCATATACATTTTCAGATTTTTTCAGTATATTGATAGGTTTTGCTGAATTTTTTCTTTTCTTTTTCTTTCTCTAAAAAGTATTTGTTATATGGGATAGTACTCTTAAAAGGAAGAGGGGGAGAGATACTGGGAGAAATTTTGGCCATATAAAAACAAAAGCTATACATGAAAATTATTTTTAAAAATAATTGATGCTTCACCTTATAGTAACAATCTATTAATTTCTATATTTTTATTCCAAAATATATTCTTTAAACCATTGAAATTTGTGGTTCATTGTGGTCCATTGCAATACATTATATGGTACAAATTCAACAGACTCCACTGCATTATATTACATGCATTTAAGTGAACCCAGAAATGTTTATTCTTCAAACTATGTAATTCATTCAGTAACTAACCAACTGGATACTTTGTAATGGAGACAAGGGTTATATTTACTGCTAGAAGGGACCTTAAGAGTCCAACTCTAGAGGTCCTTCTACCAGCTCCCTCATTTTACAGCAAAAATTGAGGCCCCTCCAGAGACGGTAAGTGAATCTTCTTAGATCAAACAGCTAGTGAGTGGAGTCAGACTCCAAACTGAATAGCACAGCTTCTCAGAAGCTAAATCATTAGGCAACTTAGGCCTGGAGCATGAACACATTGCAGACTCAATGCCCAAAGCCCCCATCGTGGGGCTATGATCCTATGATAATTTTTTCTAAATGTTTCAGGAGTCAATCAACAAGCATTTATTAAAATTAAAATCAAATATGCACCACACATCAAACTAGGTGCTAGAGATATCAAGACAGAAGGGAAACAGGTCCTGCCCTTGAGGAGGTTACAGTGTAGTCAGGGGAAACAACATGCACATATATCGATGGAAGAGATGGGGGGAGGGCAGGTGAGGGGTTTGTTTAAATGTATACACAGCTTGTGGGTGACATAGATAGACATGATCTAAAGGTCCTTGTCAGCAATAAGCAATTTCAGAAGAGGGGTGGGTTTGTGGGGAAAGATAAGGAGGTATTTTGAATATATTAATTTGAAATTAGTTGAAAATGTCTAATAGGCAGCTGGTGATATAAGTGCAAGAGATACTAGGACTATACATATGTATATGTATATATGTGTGTGTATATGTATGTATGTATATATATACATACATATATATAATCTGTGAGTTACCTCTATGGAGATGAGAATTAAACAAATGGGAGTTAAATCACAGAGAAGAAAGAAAAGGGTCCCCACAGTTTAGGATGATTCAGCAAAGAAGATAGAAGAGTGGTCAGGTAATTAAGAGAATGAACAATGTCACAAAACCCTTAAAGGAGAAAATACCCCAGAGGAAAGGATAGTCTATATTGTCAAATGATACAGAGTTCAAGAAAGATGAAATTGGACAAAAAACCAAAAAGGCCATTAAACCTGGCAATTAAGGAATCATTAACAGCTTTGGAGAGAGCAGTTCCAATTAAGTGATAAAGTTGGAGGCCACATTGCATGGGGTTGGGAAGTGAAAGGAAACAAAATGAGGCAATTAGTGGAAGCAATTCTTAGGAGTCTGGTTGAAAAAGAAAAGAGATATGAAATACGAGCTTGAGATGGCAGGATTTAGTGAGGCTCTTTTAGGGATGAGGGAGATTTGGGCATGTTTGTAGGCAGCAGGGAAGGAGCCAGTAGATAGGGAAAGATTTAAGATGAGGGAAAAGAGAAAGGATGATAAAGGACAATCTTCTGGATATCATGGGAGGGAAGTAATAACAAGTGATGTCCACTGAGAATAGGAGGTAGCAAAAATTACTAGAAAGAGGTCAGCTAGGTGGCGTAGTGAGTAGAGCACCGGCCCTGGAGTCAGGAGGACCTGAGTTCAAATCCAGCCTCAGACACAACACAAAAACTAGCCGTGTGACCTTGGACAAGTCACTTAACCCCAATTGCCCTCCCAAAAAATTACTAGAAAGGAGCAACACTGCAGACAGGAGAGCCACGGAGAAGAGTACCAACATGAAGGTGCAGAAATCAACCATTCCCAGGCTGGAGGTCTACCGGGGCAATGAGGCTAACTAGGTCTCTGAAGGGAGGGTTGATCACTTGGGCCAGGGTAACCAGTATGGTCATCTTTTCTAGGCTCTGATAGGAGTCCTGTCTCTCTGAACTTAGTATTAAATTTCATATTCTGAGTATGTAGGAGCTAGTGACTAGTCAGGGTGTGGAATTAGGTATAAAAGTTTATAAATCATCCTATAAATAGCTCAGCTGTCAAATCTAATGGCATTTTCTTCATCTCCCTCTTTCTTGACCTTTATTCCTTTCTAAGATTTAATTCTTGTACTCTGAGCTTTTGCCACCATGCTGCAGCAACCTCAACACACTGGAAGTTCATGGGGTCCTGCAGTCCCTTCCTCTGGTTAGTTCCTTTCAGAACCTGCCTTTTAAGGAAAGCTCCCAGATCATTTACGTCTTCATTCCTCTCCTCTGACTCTTCAGACTTTGTCCACTACACTCCAATTTGGATACCTTCTCCCTCCCCCTCCTCTTTTCACCTTTTGTTTTGTTTTCCTTCATTAGAAGTTCATTAAGTTTTTTTAGGACTGCCTTATTCCCTTGTATTTGTATTTCCCAGAGCTTAGTCCCATGCCTAAGACATAGCATGTACTTAATGAATTCTTGATTTGACCTCTCCAAGCATTGAACACAGAAATCTATGTCACTTCCTATTTAATAAACTCCACTGGCTCCCTGTTACTTTTAGGATCAAATATAAAAATCCTGTTTGGCTTTTAAAGCCCTTCATAACCTACCCCCACCTCTACTCCCACATTTTTCCAGTCTTCTTTCACTTTAACCCCCCATCCCCTCAACATACTCTTTGATCTAGTGACACCAACCTTATTATTCCTCTCAAATTCTCAAATCACTTCCTTATTTCCATTCCTTACTATTCAATCTCTCACACTTCCAGGAATTTTCACTGTCTGTCCCCTTTGCCTGTAATTCTCTCCTTCCTCTTCTCTGCCTCTTGGCTTCCCAGGAATGCCCCATTTTCTGCCAGAAAGCTTTTCTAATTCTCTTTAGTCTTATGTCTTCTGAGATTGTTTCCAATTTATCCTGTACATAGTTTGTTTGCATATTGTCTCCATTGAGACTGAGCTACTTGTATCACCAACACTTAGCACAGTGAGTAAGTACTTAATGTATGTTAGCATGTTTCAGTTTTATGGGTGCCCACAAGAGAAAGATCTTGGCTTTTCTATATACCTATTAAATCACCCCCATTTTCCTTTTAACTAAGAGGAAGATACTTGGCCTTCTTCCCTTACACCATTTCATGGATTAGATCTCCTGATTAATTTACCCAAAGTTCTTTGCCAAGCTAACCTTACTTGCCTATAACCTGGCAATATAATTGAATTCTTGATGGATCTGTGATTTCTTTGGTATGTTTTTCCCCCTAATTTCTCTCTATGCCATCCATAAGAGACGGTCTTTATGAGTAGCTATGATTAAAAATTTCATCATCTGCTGACCAACTCGGTGAAAGTATTATTTTCCATTATATTATTAACTAATTATTTTCCATTATATTATCAACTAATTATTATAGCTTTTTTTATTTCCTCTTTCAGGGGCCAGCCCCTATAAATCAGTCAGTTCTCTGAAGGATATTGCTGATAGTTGAGATTGTCCAAATCTTCTGGGAACATGCCTGTTGAATTTGGGCAGGACTTCACCCAACAGGAAGACCTACTTTCTGTTTAAGAGTGTAAACAGAATCTAATTCCACTCCACTGGAGTTAAGGTAACCCAGCTCATGAGGAAAATCAACCAGAGTGGTCAGGGTAAACATGGAGTCCTTTGCCCAGATTGCTGGAGGCAGCTGTCTCATGACCTAGCCCTGTTCTCAGCAATAGGAGCAGAAGGCTTTCATTCCACCTTCTCATTTCAAAGTCTACCCCCTCTTTAACTGTTCAACAATCAGGGTTGATTTTTATTTGTCAGAAGCACCCCCTTTTCCAAAGGTATTAAGCACTGAGTGATATCCATGGTTTTGTCTTTGGTTACTGAAACCACGGACCATCAATTTTGTTGATTAACAGCTAGCCTAATTAATATTTACCCATTTAGTTACCCAGAAACGCTGTCAGGCTTTTCATTTGACTAATTGGTAACAAGTTTCACCAAGCTTAGCTATCCTGTTTCTTGCTCAATAGGCACACAACTGTTCATTCAGCCTATGCCTGGACTTAAATGTCTTTCCCAGCTTGGGGTTTTTAAGAGAGAACTATAGGGTCAAGAGTAATAATTAAAGAGTAATGAAATAATAAGATTAATGGCTTATGTCTTCTGGCCTATTTTTGTCCTCTGTAAAGTAAGGGGGATTGGACTAGCTACTGCAGACAGGAGAGCCATGGAGAAGAGTACCAACATGGAGGTACAGACATCAACCATTCCCAGGCTGGAGGCCTACAGGGGCAATGAGGCTAACTAGGTCTCTGAAGGGAGGGTTGATCACTTGGGCCGGGGTAACCAGTATGGTCATCTTTTCTAGGTTCTAAGGCCTATTAGGATGCTCTATGTTGTATGACTAACGTCCTTTACAATGCAACCGTTAACATTTGAACATTCTGTCTCTTGGAACATAAGGTCTCTTTAGTTTTACTTTTCTATGAATCTCAATTCACAATTCCACATATGATCAAAGGGAGTATTGTGTCAAGAATGTAGTGTAGTTGTTCATTATAACTAAGCAGTAAAGATATAGCACTAGACCTGGAGTTGGAAAGACCTGAGTGCAAATTCTGCTTCACATACCAGCTATGTGATCTTGGGCAAGTCACAAACGAGACAAGGACTTGACAGCCTCTAACATGCCTTCTAGCTCTAAAAATCTCTGGATCCTATGATCTGAAAGCCCTTTCATCATAAAAGAAAAAATTAATTTCCTCCAAGAGAATTTAATCCTTAAAAATTCTTTAATCACACGATCATACTCCATTCCCACAACATTAATCACACACCATGGGCATTTTTTAAAATACTAACAATGAACAATTACAGTTTATTAGAACAATTTGACAATAAATACCTATAAACTTTGTAATCTTTTATTCATGGTAATTCAACTTTTGCACTTGTAACAATCAAAATGTTTGTATAAAACTTCTATTATGAATGCTAGGCAATTTATGGCCACACTCCCCAGTTTCTTAACATAGAAAAGGCAGGTATTGTTATATGACCTGCAGTTTTCACAAATAATACACAAATAATGTAACCGGCTATCAGAAATTATTGTTTTATACAAAAATACATTTGAAAGATCAAAGTACTAAAAAGGCTGTTTTTTAGGAATCTGAATCAATCTGTTGCACTAAGGATGGAACTACATCACTTAAGGTCTCCTAAGTTCCTGACCCTTCAAAACGGAGTGCTGGTGCTCAATGTATACTAGATATTTTTTGCAAAAATAAAAAAAAAGCAAAAATTTCTTTAGAAGTTAAAACAAATCAAATTGTAATTTTAATGCAAAAAAGTTTTTTTTAAAAAAAGAGAAAAATATCAATATACATATGTGCATAAAATGCTGAAACAATCAAATTTTTAAGTTAAATAACTGCATTATTTCTACCTTTGATTCCCTAATGACTGACCAAAAAAAGGCTGCCTATAAAGCAGGCTAGTTGAGTCATTTTCAGCTATACAGTACAGCCCTCTGTTATAATGTGTAGACTGTCTTCTACATGATATTTAATTAATAAATGGTTCAAAATCATATTGAAAAATAAATGGGATTAAAACTTTTGATAAACAAGTTCCATAAATAGGAGTGACTATGCACCCTATAATAAACTGCAAGACAACTGGGGATGGCAAATTATAAATTTTTTTATATCATTATTTACACATACTCTACAAATATAGAACTTGATGGCATCCTAAGAAGTATAAATTAAACTTACACTTGCATTTAATATTCTTAAGGACAGATCATGAAAGACATTCTAACATATGACAGCATATTTAAATAACATATACATACACATGATTATATACATATGATAATGATACCACCTTGTGTTTTACATAATGCTTTTACATCCAGCAAACTGAAAGAACTTCATGAACATTTCCCCTAATTTAGGGAACTTTTAATGATTAAAGAAGGGGAGCAGAGGAAGGAAGAGAGAATAAAATCCCCACCTAAATGTCATGTTAGTCTCAGTCCAATGAAAAAAGGTCCTATGACAATCCTTAAGTAATTCAGGGCTAAGAAAACTGAAGCTGAGAACCTAATCATTTCACTCACAAAGCTAAATCTGAGGTGGGAGCCTGTACCTTAAGAAGTGCTGAAGGGGTCACAAATGGAAAAAGTTTAAGCAGCCCTGCTGTATAATGTTAAATAACTTTTAAAATATAGCATATGCATGTTGTTATAAACACATTATTAAAATTAATGAATATATTTTTAAATTTTTTTTCTCTAAGAAGTAGTAAGCCATTTTTAAAATGGGTACATAGTTAGTGTCTTAGGTTCTGTAAAGGACCATGGAGATTATATTGGTTCAACCATTTTTTTACATTCATTTTACAAATGAGAAAATCTAGACCCATAACTAGGAAATGGCTTGTCCAAGATCACACAGTGAGGCAGTAGTAGTGCCAGGACTACATCTTGGGTATCCTGACAACTAGTCCAATGCTCCATCCTGCCTCTTATGACCTTAAAGGGACAATTATGTGTGGTAATTTTTTTTTAAAAGGCAACCTCAACCTTCATTTTAGTCACCAGTTCAAAGTCTTCTGCCTATCAAACCTTTCCCAATAGTTGTACAATTTTTTTTAAACTCACGAATTTAAATTATACTTGTTCTTGCTGTTACTGTTCCACATTCTTGGATAGAGCCCTCATAAGCACTCTTCTGTACAAAAAGAAGATAGCAGGGGAAGGAGACAAAAAGTCTGCATAAAATCAGCCCTTATATGATCAAAATTTGACCAGATACATTATGCATCTGTGAATGGAACATAGGAACTAAAATTCAGAAAGCAGAGAAAAGAAATCTATTTTCAGAACTTTAATTTAGAAAAATGAGAAATGTTTCCATTTTTATGCTTTTTAAAAATAAAAATATGTTTCTTGCTTTTCTTTTTTCTAGTTTTAACACAAAGCTACTCACATTTTAAGAATGGGGAGGGGAGAGGAACACACTAGATTTCACTAATTTCATTATCTAAAAAATAAGTTCAAAAGGACATGAAAATCTCTTTCTAATACTATTCATTAAATTGGAAACTCAAAGCTAAAGGCAAATTTTTTTTAACTTTCATATATAAAGCACATGTTCAGCATTCAATGTATTTGTAAATGATTATAATTATGGAGAGAATAAGAACAGGATTTAATGTGAAGGGATAATTTGTTAGCTCTACAACAGCAGCATCCAAGAAGGTAAACGCTCCTTTCCCTTTTCTTCCCCTTTAAATAACTGTATTTAAGTGCAATATGAAATATTACCGTGTTTCCCCGATAATAAGACCTATCCCGAAAATAAGCCCTCCCCTTACTGTGTAAGATTCCTCTAAAATAAGCCCTCCCCCGAAAATAAGCCCTATTGAGATTGCTACTGTAGTGAAGGTGATCC
>NW_027186455.1:116202-168922 GCF_028583685.1 Petaurus breviceps papuanus | reverse complement strand
ACGCCGCGCTCCGAGCTGCATCCAATCAGAGCTGCAGCAGTGAGCGCATCATCCTGTTCTTTATTGAATTCATTATTGAATAAAGGTACATTTTTTTTGTTACATTTACCTGTTTATTAAAATTGCTGTCAATGTTCATTAAAATAAGCCCTCCCCTGAAAATAAGCCCTCTGGTGTTTTTCTGTCCAAAAAAATAATAAGACAGTGTCTCATTATCGGGGAAACACGGTATTGATGAAATATATTTAAAGATCACTTTATCCATATCTAATTTAAGAAGAGATGTAAATTATTCTGTGAATTACATTAGTTACATTATATTTAGCAAGGAACACTATAAGTCAAAAAGTAAATTCAAGTTACTAGAAGCATTTCAAAGATCTGAATGCCTCACAAAGCAAAATCCAGGGACCCAGGATCTTTTCAAAAAGATCAAAGCACATTTTATCAGACGAAGAGCCTAAAGCTGGGAAGCAATCTACCCCACCAAAAAAATTACTTAAAATTCCAAAAACATCAATACATTTGGAAGAACACTTAGTTTTATTTAAAGATGCTTAATATTGTACAAATATTCAAATACAGGTACTGTACATATACACACTTTTAGCAAAGGTACATTTCATTTAAACTAACTTGCAAATTCTATCCACCCCTTTACTGTGATACATTAGTATGGACTATTGGCCTGGATGTGCAAATAATGTTCTATACAACTGGAATTTACACAAGTACTTGTTAAAGCAGAAGGCAATGTCTAAAAGATTTTTGTTAGCTACTTAAGAATGCATGTTAGAAGTGGACTTTTATTTCTCTGAAGTATGTATTTGCATAGTGTGACCACAGAAAGACTAGAGACAAATAAAAGAATAGCAACTAAATGTCTTAGTTGTACAGTAACACATACTTTCATCTTTTACTGAATTCATAATTGATAAAACTTAACCTGATATATAGTTAGTTGGTACTCCACTTTAAAAGTATGACTTATTCTGGGGTTTTTATATTCATATGCAGCATGTCTGGATTTCTCCTAAAAAAAGATTAAATCCTAATAACAACAAAATGTTCTAATAACTACATAGCTTAATTGGTGTCAGATTTGGCAAAAACTGTGCTGTGCTTGTGCAGTTAATTGGTGTCAACTGGGCTAGTGATGCACAAATAGATGGATTAATTCCAAGATTCCCTCTTTTAAATTTTCTAAAAATAGAGAGAAAACAAGTTAAGATTCAAAAATTCATTTTTTTTTAGTATCTTAAAGTAATTTGGACCACCATTTACACTGTTATTTCTTAACTGGAAAGCAACTTAATTTTCTAGCCTATGACTTAAAAAAATAATATTCTGAAATTCTTAACAACAGAATTTGAACTAGCATTTTACAAATTTAAATGGTGGCTAGACATTTAATTATTATTTTATGCTTATGTCAGACACGTGTGTTTCATTTCTCTGAACATATTCTGAAGACTGCAAATTATATAGGGGCACATAAAACATATCTTACTTTTGAATAAATTTATTTTATTCAAATGTAACAGGCTATTAAAACATACAATTAGCCTGTTAAGGTTTTTTGAAACTGTTACTAAGAGTCTGGAGGGCAACGGAGGAAACTACTACTGGTTCACCTAAAAGAAGCAAAAAAATGACAACCTTCCTTTCCTCCCATTCCACAGTCCTATATCACACCCAAAATCTCTACCTGCTTAAGACAAAAGATATAATTTTTAGTCAGGCACAAAATGAGCAATTTCACCTACAGTTAAATAAACATATCTTTACCAAAATCTTCATCACACTCATTCATCTTTATAAAATTTTAAGTTTCTAACTCACATAAGAATAATGCACATGACCTTGTATTTATCTACACATTTTGCAGAATAAATTATTTAAAGTGCAACACAATAGAACATGTCTGAAAATGGCCATTCCCCCCCGCAAAAAAAATCCCTTAGAAACAAGGGTGTGTGTGTGTGTATATATATGCATATATGTTACATAATATATTCACAGGTTATTCTTAAAAATATAAATATGAAATTCATTTTTTCAAGAGATGTCAGTCTTCCACATATTCCTAATGAGAATCCCATTTGCTTCTATTACTCACAACCAAAACAGATGCTTTGAACATATAACATTTTTAGTTTTGCACATCAAAGAAGAACTGACAGGTAACCTTTAAGGGCTCAGAAATATTTGAATTCTATGTGTTCTAAAAGGCTGTTTCCAACAACACTTCAGCCATCATAGTAAGAAAACTATGGTTTACATTTTAATAAAAGCAAGCACATGACCCAATTCCTGTGGAACTAGCCATCACACATAATGAGTAAGAGTCATTTCTAAAGGCACGTATCAAACTTGCCTTAAAATGCTTCAAAGGTTTTGGCTACAAGTTGTTTTGATATGAAATTGCTTAACTAAGAAAAGCTTCTGTTCCTGAGATGAACACAGTAAATTTAAATTAGTTTCATCTAAAGCTGCCACTGGGATATCATGTTCCTTACTTCTACTTTCATTATCTTTGTAAAGAGTCATATTGGAAGTTATCAGTCCTCCCCTTGGCGCCATTTTTGTGATTCGTCTTGTCGAACATCTGGTCTAATTTGGTTTCTCATTCCACCTAAAACATTTGATGTTGCTTCTGTTGCAACAATCAGAGGTTTAACTACAGCGGGTGGAATCTGACGGAGGACTTCTCCTACTGCTCCAGTAACACCCCGGTTCTCATGCTCTCTAGCAGCGGTTTCATAGATAGTTTGAGCAGTGTCTGTGATACCCTGACATAAGAAGAAAAAAAGAACAGACTTTATTAAGGATAACAACAACAAAATCCTTCTTAATTTCATGGTGTCTCTAATTTGAACTGTAATGCATATTTTTGGTCTATTTAATTAAAATTTCACCCATAATTAGAAAACAAATTATGCTTTAGAGACAACCCATCAATTATTTTTCACTTTAAAATTCTATCCTAAAATATAAAGGAAGTATGATTTAGCATTTTATTATAGAATTTCTGTATAAAAAATATGTCTTGATCATTCTCATATTTCAACAGCATCATTTACTATGAGCAAATACATCAATTAGAACTTTAAACTCTGCTAGGACATCACTAGATTAATGGCCCATTTCTAACATATGATCCCTATGGAAATCAGCTGCTCCCTGTAATATCACTTTGTCTGACACTGGGTTTTCTTAGCACCAATTAAGATTAAGTGGGGTAAGCAATGTGAAAAAATATTTAATAACCTAAAAGTAATTTTTTTGGTAGCATCAACTTACCAAGAAAAAGATTTTTTAAAATTCTTGATTGTAGGCTGTTTTTATTTGAACTACCAATAAAATGAAATTCACTAAAATCCAAATAACTGTTTTAATGATTTAGTTTATATTAGAAAAGATGGCTGTAAATAAAGCAGTCATTTAGAATGACAATTTTTAACACAAGAAATTGTATAAAATCTTTTTAATTTCAAAAGATAACTTAAAATCAACAGAGAAAGGAAGAACCTGTTTAATGATAGAAACAATACTGCTACAACAAATTTTCTTTTCCTTGTTGCAATCATAACTCCATGAAAATTATCCTGACCATCAAATATTAAATCCTACAAACAAAATATCCCAGTAACTTGGATGTTTGAACATAAAAGAAATTATAAAGCAAGAAAAACCATAACTCTTTTTCTAACCCAGAGAGAATTTTGGGACATGCCAAGAAGAAAGTTTATAAAGAGACACTCAAAAATTTTTTTTCTCCTCAACATGAGATAAAACTAGTAACAGAAAATGTAGCACCCCAAGAAAAAGAAGGTATCTATCACTTAGTGATCCTTGTCCCAAGCCAGAGTTTAATGATTTAGGGCAAGGCGAAGAAAACTTCATTTCTAGTCAATATAACAATGCTAGAAAACAAATTATAGGACAAGGAGAAAAATGGCTAGGAAACTGAAACAAACATTTCAAAGCAAATGCTATGACAATAACCAATACTATGAACTGTGATCAAAACTGAGAAAAAGATAATAAGCAAGGACTTTTCCAACACCAAGAATTTTGTTTTCAAAATTCTATTCTAAAAGACAGGAAACATCAGGGGTGGCTAGGTGGCACAGTGAACAGAGCACTGGCCCTGGAGTCAGGAGGACCTGAGTTCAAATCAGGCCTCAGTCACTTGACACACTTACTAGCGTGTGACTTTGGGGAAGTCACAACCCCAACTACCCTCCAAAAAGAAAAAAAAAGATAGGAAACACCTATAAACACAATTATTTCTGTTCTCTTCAGTTGCTAAGATCTAAGAGGGAATACTTACTACCATACAGCATATACACATCACTCTGTACCTTATTGTATTATAGTTCCTCCTCTTTAACTTTTTAATATATAACTGAAATTCAGTCTGATATGATCCCTTTTACCATTTCTAACCATTCCCCTGAATTTCTCCTCTTATACTGATACTTCTGCTACTGGCTCACCTACATTCCACTTTTCAAATTCATTATCTCATTTCCTCACCCATTCTCTTATATCCTGGATTGTATCTCTTACATCCTTTAAAATCCTTTTACTTTTTATAAATCACTGATAAAATCTGACCCAAACCTGGCTTTTGCTCAGTTGTAATCCCCATAGTTTTCCAATGATTTTATTTCTCTGAATTAATTCTAAGTAATTTCTATTACCTTTCTGTTCCCTCTGTGCCTTTAAAAAAAAAACTGGCCTTTTTCCATCTCTAAGTAACACCTAATCTTTTCCTCACAGCCTTTAAGTTCTACTCAAATTTTTTTGAAGCAAAAGCTACTAAGGACAAAAGACCTAATTCTCATGATCCCAGAATAAAATTGCTTTCAAGAAGACTCCAAAATGGAAACTCCAGTTAAAGAGATTAATTCAAGCAGAAATGTTTTTATAATTGTGACACTATAGACCAGGCCTGCATGACCTATGACCTGCAGGACACTTATAGCCTGAGAGCATGCCAAAGGATTTCAGATGGCTAACACAAAATATAGAAGACGTTCACCTCTAGAGTTTTTGCGGCCTACAGATTGTGCCAGCCTGCTAAAGACAATGTGTCTTTTGTCTGAGACCATGCCCACATGAGTATAGAGCAGATAATTGTTATAAGGAATAGTTAGGAAATGAATGGTTAACTTTTTTTAAACTATAGCAATTCATGAAGGCTACTCTGAAGTGACAGGTTTGTAAGCTATGCTGGTAGACGAAATACTTACTTCAACAAAATCAGATATCCTCAAAGTATTGAAAACATGAAAGAATATCCTGGCAACCATTTCACAGACCATCAGTAATCCACCCAATACAAATACTTAATTTACAGTTAGTCTCATTTTCTTTACTCTCTCTATTTTTGAGGGGGATAATACAGGTCATCAAAACCAGTGATTTAAACACTATGGAGAATTCCCAGTGTGAAAAACCCTTTCACCAGTGTAGACAGCAACTCATCTGTAAAAAATCTTAAGAGATACCAGAGGCACTGAGAGATCTTCCCATGGTCACAAAGCTAGCATGTGTCTTCCTGCTTCAAAAGACAACCCTCTTATCACTAATTATTTAGTACCTTTCCTTTATTTGCAACTGACATCCCTATATATGGTGTTATTAACAATTCTCTCAAAACTGTGCTATCTTGTCTCCTTGAAAATGTTTTCAATAAACACAGTGATTTTTTATGAAAGACATGAAATTGTTCAAAATTATTTTGGACTTACAATAGGCTTAGTGTTCACTTACCTCCTTTACAACACTATATGCTTTGGCCACACCTTCTCTCAGGTCTACTGGCTGATGCGCTAAGCGATGATGAGAAAATCTTTTCATTTTTTTGGGGTCAACTGAAATTGTACCAGGGGATACCATGTCATAAGCAGTCTCTGCTGCTGCCTAGAAGATTGTACCAGGGAAAAAGTAAAGGATTCTCAATAAAACATTAGATTACAAATATTTTCTTACTTATTGCAAATTCTACAGCATTGCTATTCCAGTAAAACATATTTGAATACATTTATTCAAATCTATAAGCCCTATCATTTTTACTAAAAGTCAAAATTTCCCTAAGAAAACCTTAAAATGTTTATAGTTTGATATTTTTTCTATTAAAAAAACATGTAGTTTTTCTACTTAAAAAAAAAAAACAACTAGATCCTAGTTTTATGCAAATTGCTAATGTAAAAAAATAATATATTAAAAAATGTCATAGCACCTATGATTTCACCCATAAACAAAGATGTCTGTGCATTTTAAAGTTGTAGCTAGGCTTTCCAAAACCCAACAGAACAAAGTGTTTGCTCCAGGACACTTCCTTGAATTTGATTCTGGTCTCGGTTTTCAAATGTGTAGAAATGTTCCCAGTTCTTCTAATTTACTTCTTTTAAACTTATCTGAACATGCAAACATCTGGCCACTTATTTGTGCCTTACTCTCTAAGGTGGTAATATTATCTCTGGAGTGAAATTAATGTTTGTGATTAAAATATACCAAGGGCTAAATCATTATAAATTTTTAATTCTAACCTTTCCCACCCTTAAACTATGCGGTTTAAACAGCAGCTTTATTTAAAATAACATTTTAACAAAAATTTTAATATACTTCTTTGTCAAAACCATAATTTATTAGCCATAAAAGAGTACCTGTATAGTTTGAACCATTCTGTTTGTTAGTTCTAAAGCAGCCATTGCTGTTGAAGTACCAAATGAAGCTGCTCCTTTTTGAAATCCTCTTACAATGCGACCATCCTTTCGGTACTGCTCTATTGGTAACCAGACCAAGTCCTTCAGGCCTTGCACTAGAATATATTGAGGGCATTAATTGATCTAAATCTCAAAATCTATCCTGTCACTCTAGCTAGATGATTATCCACTCCCCAAACCCTTATAAAACAAAATTTAACTCACCTAATTGTACTAATGAATGTATAGGCCCAACACCTCCCAGAATTCCTGGCAGCTGGTTCTTCTTAATATCATTAAGCCATTCCGCAATTGCATAAGAGAATAATTTGTCTACACCTAGCAAACTACATAGCAAATAATCATTAATAAATATGGAAGAAATCTGAGATTTATGATGAGTAAGATTTCCACTAAAAAAAGTTCAAAAATTATGTTATACAATTTGTTAAAAATAAAACATTTAAAAACGAATCCTCTAAATTCCAACTTGAGTTTCTCTAAGTATATTAATACTTAGAATTTAATTATATAGTCTTATATAATGCCAAGTTTAACTTAAACAGCTGTGCTTTCTATTACTCTAATTTTATAGAAAATGAATAGAAATGTATGAAATTTAAATGACTGGCACTCAGAAGCAAAGGACAAATAACATCTGTAAGTCTCTGATTAGTTCCTAGCCATGAAGAAGCCATGTCTTCTAGACTATTCACTAGTAAATATATATACATATATATATATTTTTTTTCCTTATTTTAATATAAGAAAATGTTAATATTTTGTAGTGCTATCTCACACTGTAAAAATAATAATTATTATCATTACATCATTTTGTGAGGGCTAAATCTTGGCCTAAGAAATTCTACTTGCATGCAGCACAAATTAATTTTTCTTTCTCAAGACATCAAGGCTTGGTGGTATCATTGTTAGTATGGAGATGCCCTTCACCATGTAAATTGCAACTCATCTATAACTTAACCAGACTTGGAGAGTTGCATGAAGCTCAGAAAGCTTAAGATATTTCCCAAAGGTAAAACATTTAGTATGACAGTGTCAGAGGCAGGATATGACTTCAGGTCTTCCTCTCTATCATGCTGCCTCTTAATAAAAATGAAGTTTCTATCTCAAAACTACTTTTGAATTATGGAAAATTAAGTTTTAACCTGCTTTAACTAATTTCAGTATATAAATTTCATATAACAGCTCAACTCACCCATGTCGATAGAAAAGCCTCTTCAACTTTAGTTCAGAACAATTTAATTGAGCAAGACCAATCAGAATTCCAGCTAATGTACCCTTTAAAATGAAAAAGGATAACTTTATTTGAAAATAATAAGGTATAAATGTATTATTACTATTTTCCCATTAAATTTATTTCTAGGTAAGTCAAAATGAAATTGCTGAAGCGTAAATGTCTTAAAAGGTAAAAATACATAATATGATGTAAACATATAAAACAAAAACTATTATCAATTTTTAAGCAAAGCATTTTAAAATTAAGCAATATTTAACTTATTCTGAAAATAAAACACCTAACTATTCATAAAAAGCAAGGTGAATTAACAATTCTAATTAAATAAAATTGAAAACTTCTATATCAAAAAATAAAAATTCAGTAAGAAATAAGTAATTTGGAAAAAAATCTTTACAATGTATCTTACTAATAAAGGTTTAATGACACTACCCTTAGCTACATGAGGTATATAGGGTAATATCTGAACTAATCATATGTGCAAGTATACTTGAAGAGGATCAATGACATCATGATGATGATCATGGTCAATATGCATTTTGTTGGACTGTGGCTGATCAGTCCAATATCACCTTCAAAAGCTCTACCACAGGTCAGGCACAAATAGCTCAATTAAACATTTGAGATGGGGTTGTCTCTAGATTTGTGCATCTCACATTTCCTTTGTGCTACTGCAATTCTACTTTGCTCATAGAGCACACTTTCTTTAATGCAGGCATGCCACCCTGGGCAGTCCTATGCCTTCAAAAAGGACAAAAAAATGGCATCAAGGTCAGCTACCACACTGATAGTAAACTAACTTCAAAAGGCTACAAGCCAAAACTCAAGCAGAGGGAGAGTTGGAGCATGACTTTGTTGGCAGATGATTGGGTACTCAATGAAGCCTCTGAGGCTGAGATGCAACAGAAGCAATTTTTTACTTCTTGTGCTAATTCTGACCCGACAATCAACAGCAAGAAGAGAGATATTTTCTACCATATGAAAGTAATGGAATCTTAATGTACCATAAAAAATGAAGAATATGAAGATTCAGAGGAATATGAAGATTCAGAGAAATATGGAAAGAAAAATATGAACTGATACAGAGTGAAGTGACCAGAACCAGAAAAATTTACACAATGATCACAATCATGTGAGAGAAACACCTCTAAAAGATCTCAAAACTTTGACTAAAGCAGTGATAATGAAGCATCTACCTCCTCTTGGTAGAGATATCACAGATAAAACAGACATGGATTCTCATACATGGCCCATATCTTGATTTGTTTTACTTGATTTTTCATATATAAGGAAGTATAGAGGAGATGGAGGTGGAGAAAAAGGAGGTGGATTTATGGATAGTGACAGATACTAGTGGACTGGGGGAAGGAGTTTAAAAGTATTTTTTTAAAATGCACAGAGGGAAGAACAAATCAAAAACAGAGCAACCTATTAAGACCTGAATACTTTTATATATGTATGTATTATAAGTATATACTCACACATACACATATATATGTATGTAAACCTGTACACATAATTATTTTTTTAAATACTCTGACAGAAGATTTTTGTACATTTCTCACCTGACTGCACTACTTTATACTTCTCTGATTTTACCAAGCTCATTCCAGAAAGCTCATTATACAGAAAACCTCATGCCCCTTGCAAGATCCCATCAGCCATGAAACTCCACCTCATCACAACCCTCTATCCCTGTGATTAGAGGGTGAATTCCAAACTTCCATTTAAGGAGAGAATTCTGCTTAGGATATCTCTTCCTTTCTCATCTGGCTGCCCTATTACGGGACTTCCTGACTTTTCTACCCATGCCTTCCATGCTGGGTACCTTCTCCAGTTGCCCCCTTCTTCCCCTCACTTTTCATCTTTTTTTTGTGTATTGTCTCCCCCTTACCCCCAAGACTGTAAAGTTCCTAAGGGCAGGGTCCATCTTTTTTCATATTTGTATCATCAGTACTTAGCACAGTACAAAAGTGTTAATAAATGTTTATCAAGGGGCGGCCAGGTAGCACAGCGAGTAAGAGCACCGGCTCCAGTGTTGAGAAGACCTGGAGATCGAATCCCGGGCTCAGACACTTAGCACCCACCCAGAAACACCTGGCCGTGTAACCTTGAGCAAGTTACTTAACCCCAATTGCTTAGGGGCGGCCAGGTGGCTCAGCGAGTAAGAGTACCGGCTCCAGTGTTGGGACGACCTGGAGATCGAATCCCGGGCTCAGACACTCAGCACCACACCCAGACATAACTGGCCATGTAACCTTGAGCAAGTTACTTAACCCCGATTGCTTTAAAAAAAAAAAAATGTTTATCAACTAACTGTATAATCCTTTTTTCCTACTGTTCATGCGTTAAGATGGTAATGATTGAATTTTTTAAATTCCAAAAAAAAGAAAGCACACCTAAACACACTGGAAAAAATGAACTGTAACAGTGACAAGAAACAGAGAAGAATAAATTGAAACCCTTGCCAAGTATATTCCACTAATGTTAACAAACCTGATCCATTGATACATGCTTCCCATGGTAATCAAGTCGTATAGGAACTTCGGATGTGAATCTAAATTCTCTGAAAGTAAAGAAAAAAATACATAATTTTAAGCATGTGCAAAATTATTAACATCTATAGATTAAATTAAATCTATTTTAATTTTGGTGAAAAAATTAAAACAAAGTAATAAAACAAGTATTTTCAAATATTTTGCTGCCCATCAAAATTAATCTTCTGTCTCTATTCTTTTAAAGAAATTAACAATATATGAGAATTGATTGATCACATGTTGAAAAATCAAACTCTAATGTTAAACATGAGATGTTTGCATTCAACATAAAGGCCTTTCCTTAAGTTAATAAATAAGGAGAGCTTTATAAAGACCTGCTTGCCTAGTAACAAAGAAGGAAAGTTTTATTTTCCTAAGATTCACCATGCTATGACTTTTAAAAATAAAAATCACCAATCACACACAAAAGAGATTAGACAACCATTACCACACTTATCTCAACACTCCTGGATGGTATGAAAAAGGGGAGGAGAAAGATTGATTATTTCAACCATAGAATGAGAACCTCAAAGATCAATGTACTGTATGGAACCACCTAAATTTGAGTGATGACAGAAAACAAATTCGTTGTTCAGTCGTTTTTCAGTAGTGTTCAACTCTTCATAACACCATTTGGGATTTTCCTGGCAAACTGGAGTGGTTTGCCATTTCCTTCTCTAGCTCATTTTATAGATGAGGAAAACTAAGGCAAACAGGGATAAGTGACTTACCCAGAATCACACAGCTAGTAAGTATCTAAAAGGCTAGATTTGAACTCAGGAAAATGAACCTGCCTCAATCTGTGCCTAGCACTCTATTCACTAAACCACACATAAGAAGTCAGATATTATTTAGATACATCATCAGTTCGTATTATAAACAAAGGATGGATAAACTCTAAAACCTCCAACTCCAAAAAAAAATTACTGACAAAGGAAAAAAAAAAACCAACCCTACCTAAAAAACACAGGTTGATCACTAAACAGTGTTGCTTCAGTTAAATTCTCCTCCTCCCCATTAACCACTTCCACTGAACTGTCATTATGGCATTGTTGCTTTGGCCCAGGAAAAGAAACAACTAAGTTTGGCTCCTTTGAGGCACTCAAATGCTTTGGCAAACTGCAGGTGACATCAGCTCCAGGAGATTTTTTAACTGAAAGCAAGTGACAGATTTTTTAAAATTTAGTACAATTGTTTAAAATAATTATGCATGAATATACATTTAATGTGTTCAGTTAACATACAAACACAATCAATATTAGAGACAGAATTTCCACACCTCATTTAAGGGCTTACCTGATACGTGTGTCATTATAGAATGCCTCTGCATAAATTAAAAATAAATGTACAGCTCTTCCATATATGGATATACATTATTCTCAGAGAAGCCTGGTAACATCAGCTTATATGTGTAGAGTATTAAAAAGCTTATCAATCATTTTACATAAATATAACATTTGAGCCTAATTTGTAAAGAAGCTATATTATTATACTCATTTAAAACATCGTAAGACTACAACATTCAGAGGTAGAAGGAACCTTTGGAGAATCTCTCTTTGACAACCTCATTTTATAAATGAGGAACATAAGTCCAGAGAGAAGTGACATGCCCAAGCTCACAAAACTAGTAAGTAACAACAGCTAGGACTCAAACTTAAGTCATCTGATGTATACAAAAAGTACCTTCTGGATCTGGAGTCATTAGAAGTTCCACTTCTGTAGAAAGACTAGTGAAGAAGTCCTTCAGGAAAAACAAGGCATCCTAAAATTTAAAAACAACATATAATCATGGCTCTTAAAATCCTATAGTAATTCCTGACAACCATCTTCTAAGTTGAAGGGTAGGGTTATGAATTGTGTCCCAGAAGAAAGAATCCCCACTCACACAGGTAAAATAACAGAGCATTCAATTAATGTAACTAAAATTACATTTATTTAGAAACTCCAAAAAATAGTAATAGAGACCTTTAAGTCATTAATTAATCTCTCCTATACAGGCCGCCAAAAGGAAAGATCATGGTTCCTTTTGCAACTTTTAACCCCATTTAGGAGATTCCTAAATCCAAATATATTAGGGATACTCTTAAAAACAAAAACAAACAAAAAAATAACTTTCATTATGTTTTTTTGACATTTTATTAAATGTACAATACATTCAAATACTGAAAAAAGTTCCTCACTAATGATCCTGGTATAAGAGGGTATGTAATCACATGTAAAAATTACACATATCAATCAACAATTTATTAAGCACCTACTGTGTCAGGCACTATGTGAGGCTCTGTTCTTACAATGACAAAAAATGGAACAGTTCAAGGAGCTTATCTTCTATTGGGGGAGAAAATAGGTACATTTAAAAAATATGCAGAATATAAAAATAAACATAGGGAAGTTTTAGGAGGTAGGACAATAACAGCAAGAGGGATCAGGGAAGACTTCAAGCAGAAGCTAGAAAATCACTTGTCTTAAGGGATTTCATAGAGTGGATTCCTGTAAGATTTTTATGACACAGAACCGCTTCCAACTCATGATATTCTATGATCCTCTAACATATACTTCCCTTCTACAATGAAATTTTGTCACAAAAAAATAAACAATATCATAGGAAACCTATCTAGTCAAAAACTTCAATATGGAGGAATGGTTTACATCAGAATGGAAGCACTCCCTGTGGCATACAAGAAACATGTCAAATGGTATAAAGAATGCCAATAACTTCAACTTCAGTCTTTAAATATCAAAAACTAAAACTTTATCTGGTTTTTTCATTCTTCAATGCCTTTTGGTTTGAACAATGCCTCAAATTTTAAGGTGAATAGACTAAGATCTAATAAACAGAAGAGCACTAAAGACTTTCATAATTCCAAAACATATGGTCAATTAAATATCAACCACATTTATCTGAAGTACAAATACTGAAACAAATTTTCTTCTGACAAAGTAATATGTAAAATATAAAATTTTTTTGCCAGCAGATGGTGATATTTCAATATTGTCAGTATTCTGTGGACTTTTAAAGAACACATTATGTAAGGTCTACAAATAAATGTATCCTTACATTAAAAAAAATTTTTTTCCTTAGTTAAAACGATTCATTTTTTAAATAGAAAGGTACAATGTGAATTGTATCTGTCAAGTGAATACTAATACTATTTTTAAATGTCCACCAAAAATAGTGTTTTACACTAAAACCTTTGGGTGATAGATTTATTGTAAACTTTTGAGTTCCGACTAAGATACTAACAGAAAATAGCTACAAAAATGATAAAAACAATATTATGTTAATTCGTTTTCATAACTGCTCTGACACCTACATACAGGATGACACTGAAAAGGCTCACAGCCTAAATTTCAAAAAACTTGCCTTTGTATTCTAAGTCCCAAATTGCTTATGAGTGTAACTTTTAGCAATCTATTTACCCTATAAAATGGAACTAATGCCATACAGTCCTTGCGCTCCTCATGAGAATTTTGTACACTGGAATTTACTTAAATTAACTTAAAACTACAGTTCCTTGGATTTACTAAAATTTAAGATTATGAAATGATTTTTCAGTTCTTAATATGTACAATGTAATTAAGATGAAATTAAGATGAGGACCTGACTGTCCTTTAGGAGAAAAAAATTACAAAATCCAAATTACAATCCTCCATTAAATTTATTTGTTTTCTGGAAGAGTAAAATGGAAAACAGAAAGCATAAGTATTTGGACATCACCCTGATATCCAAATAAAAGGAGTAAATAATTCACATTACTCACTTCAAGATTCATATTCAAAGTATGGTTAAATCATATTATTTTAAGTAAAAAGGTTTGGATTTTTCTGTATATACACGTAAAAACAAACATACCTATAAATGTATACACATATACACACACGTATATATGTAGGCCTAGTGACAGATTGCATTTCTGCTGTTTAATGACTATAAGTTTGGAAAGGCTGACCACTTTTTTGAGTGATAGACAATGTTTTCAGCTATTACAGCTCTCCTTGATTGTTAAGGTCTGTAGGGGTGATAATCTGTGTCTGTGGAGGGAGAACTTACACAGACAAAAAAACAATCTTTACTCCAACCCATCCCAAACTTCACTATGGCTTTTCTTTTTTTGTTAAGGCTTTTGTTCTTTTGGAAATATAGCATCTTAGGGAATTCTTTCCCTTGAGTGCTCAATATAGTCATATAATTAATTTCCCTGGCTGTCTTATCCAAGATTAATGTTTTCTTTATTTTAAAATCATGTACACTATAGCTGTAGAGGGAAACTGAATATTAAAAAACCCTACAAGTCTATTAAAGAAAATTGGGCTCCATAAATCTGGCTTAATTGTTTCATAAAGACAGCTAGCTTGATCAGATTTTTAGCCTCAAAGGAGGCTTCCATTAACAAATTTCCCTACTGATACTTCACCATATTTCTATAATACCTAAATGCAAATATCAAACAAAAAAGAGGGAATTTGGAGAAATGTAATAAGACAACACATATCTAAAGTATTTATTACCTTGTGTGGTCAATCTTGGGAAAGTTACTAAAAAATAGTGACTTGTAAAAGTCTTGTCAAATTTGAGAATTTTTACAAGTTATTTTTCTCAATAAGACATTACCTTTTTAGAAGGAAAAAATATAACAATCTAGATGCATACTTGAAATATCTACATTCATTTTTTTTTTAGCAGACATATGCCTAGGACTCTATTTTGTTTGGTGTTCCCTATAAGTTTATCAACAATGCTGCATAATTACCATTCATATATATATATACACACACACTCTACACAGGCATAAATAATATATACAAAAATTTTGTTTGTTTTACAAAGGACATTCACAAATACACAATTATTTTTGCATTCTGATCTGACATAACATTGTTTTTGCAAATTTTCTAATGAACTTAACATCATAATATCTGTTTTTCTACATTATCCCTACTAGGCTATGAATTACATGATATCAATAACTGAATCTTCTGTCTCAGGCTTACAGTGTTCGACACATAAGACTTGCTTAAAAAACATTTGCTGAATTTTTTTTGTTCTAAGAAACCAAAAGTTTTTTATCTGTTAAAAGTTTAAATGCAAAAGTTTTGTGTACCTGAGGGGTAAGGAGTATAAAAGCTATAGTTTATCAAGTTACACTGCATTTTGAATGTTTTTTTTTCTATTTTTCAATTAAAATCCACATTACAGTTTAAATATACAAACCTGGTCAATATTGAGTCGAAGTGGCATTAATGACACTCTTAAACAGCATTCTTGTGGGGCTCTTCCAGATTCTGGACGTACATGTAAAGCTTTAACTGTTAACTAGAAGACAAATAAGAAAAATGTATGTTTTTTTTAACCAACAATTAGAAGTGTATCACAAAGTAATCTTTGCCCTAATTTTGGAAAAAAAAAAAAAAGACTGACCCCTCCACAAATTTAATTCACACTTTCTCCTAAATAGGAAAACCTTTTATCTTTCTTTTTAAAAAAAGGCTCCTGCCCCTTATCTGACCAAAATTAAACCTCTTAAGATTTGAAATGCTTCCAAAAACAATGGTTTTATATAGTTCAGCAGAAACATTAGTTTTTCCTACTGTTATCACAATGTTGGGGAAAAATATGCAAAAAAAAAATTGAGAAACCAAAAAGGTCTCTGAGAATATTTCAAAGTGCTCTTCACATCATACTTCAGTACATCAAATTACCCATGACTGAGGGACAGCTAGGTGGCACAGTGAATAGAGCACCAGCCCTGGAGTCAGGAGGACCTGAGTTCAAATCTGACCTCAGATACTTAACACAAAAACTAGCCGTGTGACCTTGGGCAAGTCACTTAACCCCAACTGCCCTCCAAAAAGCCCCCCCCAAATACGCATGACTACCTTCTGGTGACAAATTTTTCTATACTTTGCTACACTGGGCCTCAGATGACATGCAATGGATGATCCAAAGGGTATATTACTCAAGGCCATTGTAGCTTGGTAGAAATCACCAAAGTGGACATTCCACTGTATAATCTTCAAGAACTCAAGGTTAACTCTATGCTTTGAAGAGGCTTCAAGAAGTACTGCACAATTAAATTTAACAAAAGCATCTTCCTGCCTATTTGCTCAAACTAACAAACAGTTGAAAAATAGAAATAGTAAGACCTTACCATGTTAGAATGGGCTTTTCTAGGCATCTCCTTACTACAGTAAAGATATAAAAATTTGTTCATCTGTGATGTAGCCAGACGATCACGAATCTCAAGGTCCTGAACGATAAACACCTGGCGCGACACTGGATATTCTAAGAGACTGGACTCACATTCTGGCTTGCTCGGTGGATATACTTCATGCTGAAACTTCACCTTCACATTAAAATAAAATGGATAACATCTGATAGGAACACAGAGCAATTATTATACATTCATTCAGATCTCAACTAGGTTCAGTCCCTAAAATTCAAAATCTTTCTGCTTTTGTGTGTAGATTTAGTTAAGGAAGAACGAGCACCACAGCATTTCTTATTTGGACTTTAGAGTCATTTAACTTCATCTCATTTGCAACATGCATACAGTAAAAAACCAAATGTTTTTCCATTGCAAAAAGTTACTCAAAAACAAGTTAATACTAGCAAAGGAAGAACAAATCTAAGACATATAAATAGCATACAATGAAAAATTCAATTTCTTATACTATAAACAGTCAATTAATAAATATTTGTTTAAAGGCAGGCACTGTAGAAGACTTTGAGGATCCAAAGACAAAAAGGAAAATCTCTGTTCTCAAGGAGCATTCTCCTGGGAGACACAACATGTATATATAGACAAAATAAATATGAGATAGTTAAATACAACATAGTTGGAATGGATCAAGAAAGGCTTTGTGTGGAGTTGGTGCTTAAGCTATGTCTTAAAGAAAGACAGGGATCATATGAGGCAAAGGATAGGAAATACTGGATTCCTACCATTGGGAAAGCCATGCAAAGGCATGGAGATGGGAAATGAAGTAACATATGTGAGGAACAGGGTAGTTTGACTGGACAGCAACATAGAGATGGGGTAGTAAAATATAGTGAGGTTGCAAAGATAGATATGGGTCAAGTTGTAAGGGACTTTAGAAGAGTTTATCTTTTATAGGAAAAAAGGTGCGAATGGAATTTAATTAGTAACTGCACAGCATGGTCATATTTGCGCATACAGAAAATTATTTTGGTAAGTATATGGAGGCTGGATTGGAGGGGGGAGGAAACTTAAGGCAGGCAGGCATATTAGGAGGCTACTGCCATCGTCCTGTTTAGAGATGATGAGTGCCCGAACTAAGATAATGGTTATGTAAAGAGAAGAGGAGTTAGATGTGAAAGATGTTATACAGTCAGAAAGAAACAACAAAATTTTACAACTGATTATATATATATATATATACAGTGACAGAGTAAAAAGTTAAATATAATACCAAGATTATGAATCTGAGAAAGTGGAAGACACTTAAACTAATAAATTATTTCAAAAGCTATGGGAAAGAAATACTAACTAAACTAAAAACTGAAAATTTTATTTCTTCTCAAAGCCTTATCACTTATACCACAACTGTTCCAAGTACTTTTTCCCTCACTTTTATATATTATACTATCTCTCAGAAGATGACAATGCCTTACTTCACTAAAAAAGAGTCCATTAAAAGTGAGTTTTCTCATCTCTCTCCTTCCACATCTCAAAAAACTTTTTATATCTTCACCTATCCTCTCCACTTCTTCCCTCCTTTTACCAAAGATAGAGTGTTCATATTCTTTCCAAATGCTAACTCCTCCCTTGCTACCATTCCCTCCCATCTCTTTGAGCAAACTGCTCTATTGCACAGATAGAGATCTCTAATCTCTCTTGGCATTTCCAATTTTTCTTCTTCCACAGACTCCTTCCCCTCTGCCTATTAATACATTTGTTGTCGTTCATTTGTTTCAGTTGTGTCCAACTCTTCATGACTCCATTTGGGGTTTTCTCTTGCCAAAGATACTGGTTTGCCATTTCCTTCTCCAACTCATTTTACAGATGAGGAAATTGAGGCAAACAGGGTTAAATGACTTGCCCAGGATCACAGCGCTAGTAAGTGTGTGACGCTAGACTCGGTTTTCTGATTCCAGGCCAGGTACATTGGGCAACTTACCTGCCCATTAACACATTCAGTTCTCCTTTACCCTTCAAAAAAATAATAAACTAGTTCTACCTAAAGCTATTATCCCATGTTTCTCCTTTCCCTTACTGCCAAATTCCTAAAAAGAACAGCCTACATTTATTGCCTTAACCTCTTCACTCAACAACGTGGTCCTCAACAGTGTAATTTAGCAATATTATAGCTATTTGTCTGTCTTTTCTTCTCTAGTAGCCTATATGCTCATTGAGGAACAGAGATATGTCTTATCCATCTTTCTAGGCTCCACAGGTGTACAGTAAGTGATGAGTCCAAAAATTAATCTGTTAGACTCAAATGATCCTAAAATTTTCTCAGTATTATAGAGCTAAAGAAGCTCCTCGTGATCTAAAAGATCATGGATTGCCCCATAGTGGATATGAGAAGAATATAGCCTATTTTCAACAATGAATTTTGTGAAACAAATGAAGAATAACAAATAGCCTAATTGCTACACTGGTAACCACAAAGAGTAAAAAGACTTAATGGAATACTGAGTTGATTCTCTGAGAATTTCTAAAAAGATATGAACAATAAAATAGGCTTGAAGTGAGATTGGCCTGAAATAAATTGAGGAGTTTGTATGTTATTTCATAGGCAATCAGGAACCACTGCAGGTTCTAGAGTGGGAGTATAACCTTAGACTTCTAAATTAATAGGATTATTTTAGCAGTTGGATTAAGCACTGAGTAGAGAGGGAGAGGCTTAAAGCCTATTAAGGGGCTAATCTAATTAAGAGGCTACAACATCCAGATAAGAAACTATATTTTAAACTCGTTTGAGCCTACTAGAGAGTGCCCCATGTACCATCTCTTTGACACCCCTGCTGTAGGGGATCTTGGGATCTCAGACCCATTGAAGTGCCTAGCATTAGGCCAACTCCATCTGCTCACAGAGGAAGGCCATGGAACACTTACAAGCATGCAAGGTTTGCCTGTTACCTGTGGGGGAGAACCAGGCTCAACTAAAGAGAGAAAGCATCTACTCAGAGCTGTCTTTCAAAACATTGTCTTACCTTGCTTAACTGTATTTCCATTAAAAAGTCAAAATTCCTTCCTTTTCCTCCACATGCCATACTACGTCCATGTCTCGTGGGTGTATGAGAAGGGGAACTGTGTGGACTACTACAAGGAAAACAAAAAAATATATCTTATTGAAAGCAATATTCCAAGTAAGTCAATGAATGTTATCAAAGTTTTTTTTAAAAGAGGCAAATCAGTCAAATCACAGAAGAATACAACACACATACACACACACACACACACACACAAGTTCCAAAGAAGAGATGGAATACTTCATATAATTCAAAGCACTCTCCTGAGTTTTACGCTTCATGTACACTAACTATATGCATTTTAATATTAATCAACATGATAAATGCTGAGAATTACAAAGGTATGTTATAACTTTTTCAGTGAGGCTTATAAGTAAACAGAACAGACTTATTACTATCCTGCTATGGCAGGGTGACAATGAATTTTCAGTTAAAAAAAAAAAACAGATTTAAAAGACAGTCCTAACTTATATACAAGCTGGGTGACCCTGCGCAAGCTGTTTCCTCATTCTAGGCATAAGTGGCTGGAGTGGTTTGAGTCTAAAGATCCCTTCTAAGGGGCAGCCAGGTAGCACAGCGAGTAAAAGCACCGGCCCCAGAGTCAGGATGAACTGGGATTGGATTCTATCCGCTCAGATACTTAGCACCACACCCAGAAATAACTGGCCATGTAACCTTGAGCAAGTTACTTAACCCCAATTGCTTTAAAAAAAAAAAAAAAGATCCCTTCTATCAGGTATCTAATTTGCGAGACTGCCCTAGGGGAAGGGAACAATTCATTTGTCACTTCTGCAGCCTCTACAAGACTAACAATTACTAGAGACCACTTTCCCAAAGGATCTTTAGCAGACCTAAGAGAGATCAAGTCAAATGAAACCCACAAATAATTCAACACTGGTGTAGGACCCCAGGAATCTATGATTATATTGGGACTACATTTGTAATCAAGAGGCACAAATCACTGATACTCCTCTCTATCACTAACAGCTAACCATACTCTGCCTAACAGTCTACCTCTGCTGGATATAGTAGTCTAGTTCCAAAAATGAGAATTATCCCAATGATACAAAGTCAAATACTGTATAGTCGATTACTACTCCTTTTTAAAGTACAATACTAGGCAAGTGTTCTCACCAAGTGACATCATCTCTCATTTTGTAGGGACCTCACCTCCCTGCCTGTAGCTGAAATATTTCAGCATACAAGTTCTATGTTATGTCAATGTAACTTACTTAAATTCAGAAGAACAAATATAAATTCAATAAAAACAAATGGAGAAAGATAGGACTAAAATTTTAAAAGCTTTAGCAACTACATTACAAATCATTACTCATAAAATAGGGAGAAATCAGAGGGTGGGGACTAGGAAAAAAGGAAACCAGAAAACCTATATAGAACATTTCACAATATTCTTATTCTCCCTATAAAATTAATAGACAAACTTATGGCAGGGAGACAGAGAAACTGACTTACATATAACTCTTAGCTGGAGATGTAGGAAGCATTGTCCCAAAATCCTTTCCTCCATAGAGATGCCAAACAAGAGAGACTTCCTTAACAACATATCGTACTATAGGAGTAGGAAAGTGTAATGGTGCTTTGCTAGTATCTGTTTTTTTTACAGGCAGACTAAAATGATTCTCTATTATTACAATACCATCATCAACCATTGTTTTCACTACTGGTTCTTCTTCCTTCTCCTAAGGAAAAAAAAATTGCAGTTACTAAAAATCATTTACTAAGTGTGTCTATAAACACTCACTTTAAGAATGCTATCTCACATAATCACTTGCAGTGCATCTACTTTAAGTAAAAAAGGAAAGGTACTTTTCTTTATTTTTCTTGGAAATGGCTCTCTATAGAAATATTTTTTAAACCTTAATCACTCCACACAAAAAAAGCATTTTTATTATCCTGACTCATTTGACTTTTTATAACATGTTTATTATTGACTATGTATAAACTATTATTAAAAAATTATGACATGGGGGCAGCTAGGTGGTGCAGTGAATAGAGCACTGGCCTTGGAGTCAGGAGGACCTGAGTTCAAATTCATCCTCAGACACTTAACACAAAAAACTAGCTGTGTGATGTCGGGCAAGTCATTTAACTACCTTCCCCCCTCCAAAAAGGAAAAAAAAAAACAACCTACACACAAAAAATTATGACGTGCAATATGTCAGTTGGTTCTGCTGAACTGATTCTTTTCCTCTTTCTTTTAAAATATTTGTAATAAAAATATAGAAGAGGAAGGGACAGATTCAGAAAGAAGTAAGCAAGGGAATAAGCACTTTATATAGCATTTACCATGTACCAGAAACTGTGCTAAGCACTTTGTACAAATATTATTTCATTTGATTCTCACAAAAAAACCTTAATGGTAGGTTTTATTATTATCCTCATTTTACAAAAGAGGAAATTGAGGAAAACAGAGTTAACTGACTTGTCCAGGCCACACAACTATTTTTTTAATCTTCATGATTCCAGGCCCAGTTCTCTATCTACTGTGTCACCAGCTGTCAGAAATGATGTAATAGTAATGTAATTTAAAGATCCCTCTGTATTGGCTTGGTTTTTGGTTTGATTGTGTTAAAACCCAGAGCTTGTTAATCCCACTTGTGGAATGGACTTGTTGACATGAAAAGAGAGGGCTGAACTGGGAGGAGATGGTGACGTAAATTTAGAGAGACACAAGAAAAGAGAGAGGCAGAAGAACTTTTTGGGAGCAGCACCCTTTTGGAGGCAGAGAGAGACTGAGAGAATTGCTGAGGGCCACCTTGAATTGCCCAGGACTTTTGAGAGCTGCCACCCAGAGCTGCCAAGGACTGAGGAGACATGGCTGTTATGCTGGTACTTTTTCTGTCTGTTTTGATGTTGTTTTGCCAGATTTGTCCACTGGTGAAGGACAGTCCTGTTGTTGCTGAGGTCTAGGAACCTTGCTGTTGGTTCAGAGCTACTAAGACTGTTCTGCAGACAGAGAGTGAATTCTGTCCACAGGTGAAGGACAGTGCTGTTGTTGCAGAAGTTTTGGAACCTTGCTGTTGGTTCAGAAGCCCTGAAGAAGGATTTTCTTGTTGTATGTTTACAGAAATCCTGGAAGAGGGTTTTGCTAATGTTTTTGGGGGTCCTAGGACTGTTCTGCAGACAGAGAATGAATTAATGAAGAGACTGGCAATGTATCTTGTGGCCTTGCTAAGCTTTGTCTCCCCAGGAACAAAGATTGCTGAGAACTTTCAAGATGAAGAAAAGACCTCCATTTGGGTATTAAATGATGTGCTTTAGCTTGTTGTAACTCTGGGGTAGATTCAATTGTGATCCAAGGGTAGGGAACTTTTGACCTTTTTGTGCTCTGTGATTGAACAAATGAAAGTACTTTACTTATGATTGGAAACTAATATCCATTTTGTGATAGACAAAATGAATGTACAGCTGGGGGTGGAGTAGTATTTAGAAGAGGGACTTTGTGATTGATTAAATGAATGTAATGTCCAGGGGTGGGGTAGTACTAGATTAAATCACACTTGAGGTAGTACTTGGAGATTATTGAATCATACTTAGTAAATGCTGTATTTTGAATGATGTTAAATTTTGATTCTATCTGTTCTTAATTTGTCACTGAATAAAATGGAGAGCACCTATGCTGGTATTTTGAACCTTGGGAAGTTGCCTTTGCTTGGCATTACAAATGAATACAATGTAAAAAACAAAGGTTATACACACACACACACACACACACATCATACATACGCTTATTTTGGCATATATACTGTATTTGTTTAAAAGACTAAAAAGTAAGGGGGGTAATATAAGATTGTAGAATGAACAAAAGACTGGATATCAAAGTAACTGGGTTCAACTCGCTTTGTCATCTTAACTCTAGAGGCCTTTACTTTTACAAAAGTAAAGAAATAGACAAGACTTTCCCTAAAATCTATTCCTAATCTAAATTATATAATCCTATAAACTCTGCAAACATATGCAGGGGCATCACTATCATTCAGATTTTGTAATCCTATGACATGGATTATAAAATCAAAGGATTAAAACTCAGAATTAAGATTAGAAAAGAGGGGGGGGTGGCTAGGTGACACAGTGAATAGAGCACTGGCCCTACAGTCAGGAGGACCTGAGTTCAAATCCAGCCTCAGACACTTGACACACTTATTACCCATGTGATTTTGGGCAAGTCAACCCCAATTGCCCTCCAAAAAGGAAAAAAAAGAAAATTAGAAAAGAGGAATAGGACACTTGTATCTAAAACATTCTGATATACAAGGTACACAAAACTTAGTAAGAACAGCCTAGAGTTATTGTTGGACCTGTTTCAACTTTTTTTTTTAATGTCATTAATGTCATGATGCTAAACATTGTTATTTCCCCTACTGCCAAGGTATTGGAGAAGCTACATTGTACAGCCTCTGAATTCTATTATTGCCAATAGCTTGCCTGGATTACCCATAGGGTTTGTACATAGTTAAATATACAATATTACACAAATATTATTGTTTGGATTATAGTAAGGGATAGCTACAAAACTACGAACATCACAAACATTTAAATCACACAAATTCAAACTCATAAGTTGGGAATGGGATTTTTAAGGAATTAACAATATTTTAAATAAAAGACATGTCTAAAATCCTTTACTCTATTTTGTACCTCTTAATTTAACTCAAACATTTTAATCTTCCACAAATCTCCTCCAGTGCCTCATCATCATATAGACAAGGTGACAGATGAAGTTTCTGTCATCTAAGGACCAGCCTAAGGTCAGAAGGAGTTATCAACCAAATTAGTGACAAGGTCATGAAATCTTCAGCTACAACTCTTAGTCACTGCCTACTTTAGTTAGACACACTGATGGGCATTAGTGCAAGGAGTACCAACTCTAGTAAAATCACAGATCCCTAAAATCATAATTATTAATAATTTCTTACATGAATGGCTACTTTAGGTGCAAAAAGAATGCAAAAGTCATCATTTTCTGAAGGTACATCTGTCATTGCATCATTAATCAAGTGTGGAGTACATGAAGCATAGCTGGGACTAGGCTCCTGAGAGATATTCCCACTTTCATCCGGAAATAGGAAGAGATCTGAGCAAGATGATGGTTCCTGAGCTTGTGATTTTTCATCCAAAATACCTAGATTGAAAGATAATGTTTAGTTAAGAAACACATCAGTTTACTAAAGGAGAAATTTTCAATAAATGAGTCATTTTAAAATTTAGAAATATGTGTTTTCAAAAGTTAAGTATAGGCATGTTATTCACACATTCAATTTATCTTTTCTATGGGAAATTCAGCATGATGTGATGGAAAGCACAAGCCACCCGGGTGGGAGTCAAAAGACCTGATTTCTAGGCCTAACTCTATTACTAACTAATTATAGATGTATCTTTTATGTAATCTTCCTAAAGCTTGGCTGTATCCTTTATAAAATGACAACGATGCCCTCTTTTTAAGGACCCTATTAAAAAATTCTATAGTATGTCATAAAAACATTTTTATCCCAAAAAAACAGCACACATGCAATAATCTTAAAAAGAAAGAATAACAAGAATATACTGAAATTCAATATTCAAATTTTCAAAAGGCTGGCTGATAAAACTTATAAAATGGCATTTCTAGGTCTCAAATTCACTGAATTAGACTCAAAGAATGATAAATTCATGAAACATCTTAGAAAAAAAATGTAGGAAATATTTAAGTTTTAAGAAGTTTACTGACCAGAACATTTTAAACAGGATGCATATCATCAAAAGATTTGTTTGATGGTAGATTATACTACATTCTCTAGCTTAGGGATTTGGAGTAAGACTTTGTCCTTTATTGTTTATTTTTATTTGATTTTTCTCAATTGCTATTGTTTATAATAAAACTTATAATAAATGTATAATAAAAAAATTTAATTGCCATATGCACATGTGAAATATAAATATATATATATATATACACATATATATATATATATATATACACACATGATAGTTATACTTGCCAAAAACATTTTGTAAGTTTTTTTAATATTGGGAATACTCTTATTATTCATTAAAAATAATGTGGTAGTTATGGAATAAGAGTTGTGTGATTGTGTGTACATGCACATGTCCACTCTTAGAAACTCCAAATTACAGGGCAGCTACGTGGCACACTAAATAGAGCACTGGCCCTGGAGTCAGGACGATCTGAGTTCAAATCTGGCCTCAAACACTTGATACACTTAATAGCCGTGTGACTTTGGGCAAGTCACTTAACCCCAATTGTCCTCCAAAAAGCAAAAAACAAAAACAAACAAAAAACCCCCAAAACTCCAAATTACCACTGATGATTCTAAATTGAATATTTCAAATGTTCATATTCCTTGCATGTCTCAGTACTTTTAACATGGCATAAATTTAAATTAAATGTACTGAACTAAATTAAATGACATTATTTTACTCTCTTTCTGAGTCTTAGTCATGCTCTTTTCCTAACCTGGCATTGCCATTTTGTCTATTTAAATGTTAACCATCACTCAAGGCACAAATCAAGTTTCACCATCTCCATGAAAAGTTCTATGACAATACTTTTTGAACTTATTTCTATACTACAAAATGTAGTACTTAATAGCAAACTGTCTTGCCCTGCTCACATTACAGGTGCATTAGTCTAGTTCTTGAATCTAATTTCATGCCCATAACTTTGGGTTTTCTGAGGACAGTGATCACATCTCATATTTCTTCAGTATCTCCCAGAAACTTATAAGCACCTACTAGGGACTTAATAAATAAGACTTAATTGAGTGCTAGATAATCAAATGCTAAAAATTTATTTAAAATATTGACATTTCTACTCTAAAATAAGTTGGATTTTGAAGACTATAAATATATAATAATACATGACAGAATTACAACATCGTGAATTACAACATGCTGACAAAGAGAATATCTATATTTTACCATTAGACTGTGGCTTTACAGGAGAAGCAGTTTGCTGTGCATCAATTTCCTCCATGGCATCACTCATCAAATCTCTCAAGATTTGTTGAGCAGCTTCAGGAAGTACTGGGCCTCGTGAAGATGGCCAACTAGTAGTATCCACCTATATAACAATAACAACAACAAAAATCTAATTAAGTGAAGCTCAGAAAAAACATTCCTTCAATTAAGTACATAGACATAAAAGCACTTTCTTAGACTTCTTGCATGGCAGTTTTACAGATCATCCAAGTGAGAGGATAACAGTGAAAAAACATCCAGACTTAAGAGTCAGAGAAAGAAGACACTAGTCATGGTAGTTGATGACTCCCTGTTGAAGGGTATGAGGTTGCAATTTGTAGGTCTGATTTTGAAAAGTGGTCTGCTATCTTCCTGTGGCTTCCAGAATGTAAGGGAAAACCTCCCAGAAATGATAAAACCTGATGACTAAAACTCATTACTAGTGATTCATGAAGACAGAACTGATGCTGCCAGAAAAAAAACTGCCAATGATTATGAAGTCTTAGGCAGGAAACAGAAGATCACAGAAACACTAGTATTTTAATCACTGCTGCTAAGCAAAAGCAAGGATTTAAGAATTAAAAAAGCAGATTTAAAAAGTGAATACATAACTAAGAATATGATAAATGGTGAGAGGATTTGAATTCCTGGATCACAGCTTAAAACTTATTTTCTTAACCAGGGACTGAATGGTAAAAATGTATTTACTTAGAGGGTTACAAATCTAATGAAATGACCATTAAACTGAAACAAAAAGGAAGGACAAAAACCTACTGATAAGCATACAGAGATAGCATACAGAATAACTAAAATGTAAGAAGACCAAGAGGACTAGAGATTTCCAGAATTTAGTAGGAGATAAAAACCAGAAAATGAGACAGATCCATGGCCTAAAATGTTTATATAAAGAAGCACTAGATTTTGTTCTAGTGGGAAGTGGGGAGGAACCTGCGGATTCGAGCTCATATGTGGCCCACTAGGTCCTCAAGTGCAGCCCTTTGACTGAAGCCAAACTTCACAACCTGAACTCAGTCAAACCACACCTAAGGACTTAGAGGACCTAAAGACACACTCAAGGCCACAGATTACCCAACTCGGACTAGATATAGGCAACAAGGAAAGTTTATGCAGGCAATATGCTACAGTAGAAAGAATACTAGATTAAGAATCAGAAGATTTGGTTACTTTGGGAAATATCAAGTATTTTCCCTGATCCCAAGCTCTTGCATTATAAAATCTCAACTTGTTTTCATGGTGATGATAAATGAATAACAATCTTCTGGAGTGTCAATACTTTAGGTATCACTGACAAAAAAGGTAAAATCCCTGCTTATCTAAAAGGCCGATTACCAAAGATGACTTGTACATAAGAAGCAGGATAAAAAGATATCAAAGAAATGATCAAAAATGGTGAACCAATAATGTAGCAAGAACAAATAATAAGAGATAGAAAGTAATTACTGCACCAGCATTTATAAGCAGAAGGTCTCCCAGTCTACTGGTAGATTCTCTAGGCAAAATTTAGGAGAGAACAGGGACAAGAATCATACAAGATAAGGAGGCATGACTGGATTATGAACAGAAAGTTCATTTGTCAATGAGATGCCAAATGTAGTCAACTAGGGAGGTAACAAATATTTGTATAGTGCCTACTATAAGCTTGAAATATTTTATGAGAAGAAATAGCAAAGAGGTCATCTTCACTGGATTCCAGAGTACAAAAGGATGTAAGAAGACTGGGGTGGGGGAGTCATGAAGGACTTCAAATGACAAACAGGATTTTATATATGATCCTGAAGGTAATAGGGAGCCACTAGAGTTTACTGAATAGGGTAAGGGGGATTATATGGTTAAGACTTACATTTTTAGAATAAAACTTTGTCAGCTGAATGGAGGGTGGACTAGAGTGAGCAGACTTAAAGAAGGGAGACTAAACACAGGTTACCACAAGAGTCTAAGTGTGAGGGTAATAAAGGCCTGTACTAGCATAGTGGTAATGTTAAAGGAGAGGAGGGGACATATGAGATGTTTTGAAGGTAAAATTAACAGGACTTGGCAACACATTGGATATGAGGAGTAGAGGGGTGTTCAACTAAGAATACTATCTTTAACACCATTAGCAAATAAAGTTCGCTAAGAGATGTAAGTAATTTTATTTGTCCACCATTTTAAAACTGAAATAGTGAACTGACACCGTGGAAGGATAACAAATGTATGTAGAGGAAGAAATAATGAAAAGAAAATGAGGAGAAATGAGAAAAGCTACTTAAAAAATCTAAATATTCCAACTATCATGATATACATTTAGATTATAATGAGACATTCAATTCTATACTAATTTGAATCAGAGTCCTAGAAGAAGTGAACAAAATCACGTCAGGATCACAGGTTATCTTTTAGAGTGTATATGGTGATAAACTGGCAACCATTAAACTATGGGAAAAGGACTATATAAAGAGATGGCCAATATGATAAATGAAGATTTACAGGACTCAGTCCTGGGCCCAATTCCAAATACTTTTCCCCACTAACCTGGCTGTGAGAATCATGTTTATTAAACCAGAACATCATTTACAAGAAGGCATCTCAAAAAATAAAAATGTAATGTGACACTGGAGAAGTGGTCACAAAACAAAACAGAAAATGACAAAGGAGTTACAGTAGGCAGTAATGTAAATATAAATGAGTAATGTAACCTTATAGTTAAAAGAACAAACAATTATGAATAGAAGGGAGTATAGAAGGTAAGAACTAACTATAAAATTCAAAGCTGGTAAGAGCTTTACTATTAAAGAACTGGCTGAACATAATATGAAACCCATGAAAAAATGTTTTTTTTAAAGTCAGAAAGATTACTAGGAAATGAGAACTCTGTTAAAAATATGAGGAAAGTCTAAATTAAGTAAACTATGATTAAGAAGTCAAGTAACAGAAACAAAACAGGATTTTGCATTTGTCTAACACTTTATACATTTGAAAGCACTTTCACCTCATGATGAGGTAAGGAACTTTCTGCAGTCACCACTAAGAACATATAAAGAAATGTACTTAAAAACCGCAAATACTCAGGGTGGCCAGGTAGCACAGAGAGTAAGAGCACCAGCTCCAGTGTCAGGATGACCTTGGGATCGAATCCGGGCTCAGACACTTAGCACCCACCCAGAAACACCTGGTCGTGTAACCTTGAGCAAGTTACTTAACCCCAATTGGTTAGGGGTGGCCAGGTGGCTCAGCAAGTAAGAGCACCAGCTCCAGTGTTGGGATGACCTGGGGATCAAATCCAGGCTCAGATACTTAGCACCACATCCAGAAATAACTGGCCATGTAACCTTGAGCAAGTTATTTAACCCCGATTGCTTAAAAAAAAAAAAACTGCAAATACTGAAAGTTAATAATGAAGAAAAACATCTTCAAGTGAGGCATGTCCAACAGTTAGGGCTGTACACATCATAAATGACCTTCTCCAAGTTCCCTTCATACCTATGACTCAACAACAGATAATCTATTTCACATCATTAAACAGAAGGAACTGGGTAACACTTTTCCATTCTGTACCTTTGTTTTCCTTTGGACAGCTGAAGGCTTAACTTCTGTTTTAGTAGGTGCATGTAAATCACCATAACTTGCAATATACTGTATAAGATTCATGAGGGCAGCACAAGAGTCAGAACATGTTCTGATGTGAATAACGTCACTAGAACAGTGCAGCTCAAAGCGAGGCTGGGTCTGAACAGGAAAGAAAAGGATGGTATATGTTTATCAATAGTAAGATGCAAGAGAAAAGATATTTTGGCATATATTTATATTAAATAATATTCAATGTAATAAATTGCCATACAAAAATACTAGAAAATTACATATTCATTTCTAATGCAGAAATTGTCCCAAAACATTCATTTATTCTTGCCCAAATGAGGCAGGTCACAAAATAATTCTCAAAGCAAATAATGATTTAAATAAAAACTTTTATTTATTTTAATTTAGTAACTTACTTGCTCCCCATCAGAGTCAGACTTCATTGCTGTGATAGTTAACTCCAAAAGGCCCATGTCCATTACACGGACATAATCTAAAATTTAAAAGAAAAAAGTTAACAACCATAATATGAAATAGTTCTTTGATAAAAATAAAAATGCTTTTTAATACTATCAACATTTATGTCAATCTCATTTAAGGATAAACTAAGGATTTAGGTAACATAAAAGAATTTCAATTTCTGGCCATGAGGTACTCACAACACATCTAATTTTTAATGGTAAATACTTTATTTTTGGTTTTGGAGTTTCAAATTTCTATTTTATGGAGAACTGTTTGGAGTATAAATAGCATGACACAAACCTCTTTCAATCTGACTGCCTTCTCAATGAAGTTGTAAGTAGACCAAATCTCCAATGTGTTTCTTTAAGTATTTGTCGTTCACAACAATTGCCATAAGACAACTGAACAACTACATCTAATAGTACTGTAGATTTTTAAATTAATGTCTTACCTCTATTCAAGTTTACAGCCACAGTATTACATTTATCAGACAAATGCAAAGCAGCCTCATCCAAGATAATTCTGAAGGAAGAATAAATTTCCAAAAGCAAATTTATGACAGCCAACAAAGGGGTATAATAATAGTAATCATACCACTTATATAGTGCTTTATGGTTTGCAAAAGTGCTTTACATGTGAAATCTCACTGATTCTCCTAAGAAACCTGGGAAGTTATTATCTCCATTTTACAGATGAGGAAATAAGAGAAGTTAAGTGATTTGCCCCTGATCACATAGTACCTGTCCAAGACAGGATTTGAATTCAGGATTTCCTGACTTCAAGTCTAACACTCTTTCTATGCACTGAGTCCTCCAGCTGCCTATATAAGAAACTCATTCCTCTCTGACATAGCCAATACTAAAAGCACATTCAACTTCATATCCATAAACAATAATTAACATTTCTTTAAACTTCATTACTACAACTGTTATGAAGATCTAAAGTCCCTTTCCCTTCAAAACTAATCCTTCTTTTGACACTTATCTCAGTCATCAGTACCACCTTTTCTCATATGTGAAACAATGAGTTTGTCTGACTCTTCCCTCTCCCTTACCTCTCACATTCAAATAAGTCCAGTTGATTCTACCTCTGTAGCATCTTTCATATTTATCATCCTGCCTATTTTTACTCCTACTCACTCCTACTTACTTTTCAATGCCATCTACTTAAATTTGAGATCAATGAGAGAGAAGGTGAAGAAAAAAAACATAGGGGAACTAGGACAGAGCCTTGGGCAACATCCACAGTGAAGTGTTGTGATATAGCTAATGAACCAGCAAAGGAACGTCAAGAAAGAATGGTTAGACAGGTAGGAGGAGAATCTAGAGAAAGTAGTGTCACAAAAGCCCAGAGATGGGGGGACTTCTGTCCAAGGGGGAGGAATGACCAATAATGTCAAATGCAGCAAATAGGTTAAGAAAGATGAGAACTGGGAAAAAAAAAAAACAACCCACAGAAAATTTGGCATTTAACAGACCATTACTGTTTTTATACAGAGCAGTTTCAATCAAGAGTTTTAAGTTCAGAAGCTAGAATGCTGAGCTGAGAAATGAGTTTTTTCTAGGAATCTAAGAAAGAAAAGCTATAGGACAGCCTGAGGCAGGGAGGGGAACCTGTGGCTTCAAGGCCACTTGTAGCCTTCTAGGTCCTTGGATATGGCCTTTAGAGTGAGTCCAAGTTTTACAGAACAAATTCTTTTAAGGGAATTTATTCTGTGAAGTCTGGCTTCAGTCAAAGGGTCACATGTGGCCTCACACCCCTAGAGGGGATAGTAGAATCTAGAGAAGGTATTTCAAAGTGGGGTGAGGAGGAAGAGGGAGAGGGGCATTTAAGACACTAAAAAAAAGGAGGCATGCTTTAAGGCATTAGAGAAGGAACCAGCAGATGGTTATTGTACTTCATTCTCAAAGAAGAAGAAAATGACATCACTATGTTTAAAGTCTGATTGTGGCTGATCAGACCAATATGAACTCAGAACGTTCTACCACAGGTCAAGTACAAATAGTCCATGTAAACATTTGGAGCGGGTTCTCTAAATTTGCACAGTTCGAGTTTCTTTTGAGTTATTTGAATTCTTCTTTGCTCTTAAAGCACAGCCCCTTCTTTGATGAGGGCATGCCATGCTGGGCAGTCCTGTGCCAGTGTCTCCCATGTCACACAATGAATTCCAAGGTTCCTAAGAGAGACCTTCAGAGTGTCCTTGTATCACTTCTTCTGACCACCATGTGAGTTCTTGTCCTGTGTAGAATTCTCCATAAAATAGTCTTTTAGGCAAGCATATGTTTGGCATTCAAACAATGTGGCCAGTCCATAGGAGTTGTGCTCTCTACAGCAGAGTTTGAATGCTTGGCAGTTTAGTTCGAGAAAGGACCTCTATGTCTGGTATCTTATCCTGCCAGGTGATCTTTAGGATGTCCCTAAGACAATTCAAATGGAAGCAATTCAGTTTCCTGGCATGGCACTGGTATGCTATCCAGGTTTCACAGATATACAACAATGAGGTCAGCACAAGGCTCTGTAGTCCTTAAGTTTGGTAGTCAGTCTAATACCTCTTCTCTCCCACACTTTCTTTCAGAGCCTCCCAAACACTGAGCTACCTCTGGCAATGCATGTATCAAACTCATTATCAATGTGTACATCCTCAGAAAGTGCACAGCATTCAAAACTTCTTCATTGGCTGTAATCAATGGTTCCACATGTGGGTGGTGTGGTGCTGGCTGATGGAGTACCTGTGTTTTCTTGGTGAACTGTTAGATCAAAATTAGCACAAGTAGCAGAGAAATAATCCATACTTTGTTGCTTCAGAGGCTGCATTGAGTACACAATCATCTGTGAACAAAAAATCATGCACCAACACTCCCTTCCACTTTGGGGAAGAGACTGGGGGGAGAGATTCCACTAAAATAAGGGGCATGCTTTAAGTCATTAGAGAAGGAACCAGTATATAAGAAGAGGTTAAAGATCAGAGAGGGTGGGTATGATTTAAGGCTGCAATCTGCTAGAAAAAAATGGAAGACATGGCATCAAGGGTATATGTAGAGGGGCTGGCCTTTTTAAGAAGAGACACTTCAATACCACTTCATTTTCTGGGTTTACTACCATGTTTCAGCTTCTTCCTTCTCCCACTGTAAAGTTCTTCCTGGAACTTCCATTTTGGAGAAGGGTTTGTACCAGCCATCTTTCATTCTCTGGATTTCAACACCATACCCGACCCGCCCCCCCCCCCCAATACAAATAACTCCCATTTCTCTAGGTCCCTTGCTTTTCAGTTCCCTTTTTTCATAAGTTGTTTTTCCCCATTACAATGTAGGCTGCTTCAGGATAGGTACTGCCTTTCTTTTTATTTATATACCTAATGCTTGGCATAAAGTTAAGTGCTTAATAAATGCTTGTGGACTTAATTTACTGCCATAGATTAGGGGAAAGAAGGAAAGAGTAGGGAATAATGTCAGGGGTTCTGAGACAAAAAGAAGAAAAGATCAAATAGTATATCATTCTACTACTCCATAAGATTCCAGTGGTTCCCTACTGCTTTACAAAGTTCAAAATGCTTAGTCTGGAATCCAAGATACCGCATTATCTGCTACCTCTCTACTTATTCACTCCCTGAACCTTGAATAAACCCAGGCTCATCCTGACTCCATGTCTTTTCTTATACTATTCCCTACACTTTTTCCCTACCATGCTCGTTGAATTAAATGTTGAAACTCATTGTTTAGAATTCAATTCAAATGCCACCTTCTTCATGAAGACTTTCCTAAATCCCTAGAATTTTAGATAGGACTTTAACAATTTTCTAATGCATTTTTATGTAATATCACATAATTATTGTCTATGTTTGTGATATCCCTCTACTAAATTAGAAGTTCAATTAGGGAAGAGATCATGCCCAAACTAAACCTTCTGTTTCTAAGAATACCTAAGATGTTCTAAAACACAGTAAGCTCTAAATAAATATTTGTTAAGTGAACATTCCAGTAAGTGCAAACAATATATTAAGAACTTTGGGCACTTTTGGATGCAGAAATAGAAAAGGGTTATGTTAATGTTCCCAAAGCAGGGAATTTTTCTCAAAACATTTTCACCACATTCCTTAGAGAACAAAAACATCTCTGCCATTAAATCTTTCCCTAAAAAAATACTTTCTTTAAGGCAACAGATAGTAAGAGCTAAGAACTAAAGGATGGTTCTACTCATTATTTGAAGGAGGCCTGTGATTTCACTGGTAAGAGAAGTCCCAGGAAAGAAACGCCCTCTTCCAATGGAAGAGTTGGAACCTGTTCTTCAACTTATATTTTTAGGGAGTGAGATGTCTCTGTAACTAATACTCATTGTTATCCCCTAAATAGATTTTATTAGTATAAATATTAATAAAAATGTTTGAGGTAATTTTTTAAACTAGACTTTAAGAGCATACAGGGAGGTTCCATAAGTACCTGAGAGTAGATGATGATTTATCCAAAGAAACACTACTGGAAATACTAAATGTTTCCACAGTAAGAAGAGATCTTGTTGGCAAATAAAGAGGCCTATGGTCAAAAAGAAATAAGGTATCAAAGAGATGGCCAAGTTCTCTTAATAAGACTTTTTGAAAAGAATTTAACTCACTTAGAGTTACATATGTGTGTGTGTGTGTGTGTATAACTTTAGAAATAACATAATGAAATTGTTTACACTTTATATCATATTTACTTACCTATAATCAAGTGCGCAACTCCAGAGATGAACATGAAAGGTTGTAAAGGAAGCTGGAGGATTATATCCCAAAACAGGTTCATCAGAAATATTCATGAAATATAAAATCTATAATCACAAAGATACAAAACATATTGCTAACTAAGAAGGGGAAAAAAAGACTCTTTTGACATACTATCCAGACTTTGAATCAAGAATCTAATATTACCCTATTAATAAAAGGTACCACAATATACTTCAGAGAACATTACAAGGATAGTAGCACTAAACAGAAAAATCAACAAGTAATCTATGCATCATTACAAAGTGATATACATTTGAATTTAAAAGGCATATTCTTTATAGGCTGCGATGCCACACACCTAGATTCAGAACTATTTTAAGTGACCTCAGATTAGTAAGGATTTTACTCAAAACTGGTTTTCTTAAACTTCTTAAAGCTGAGGTTACTTTTAGAATGGATATTTTTTCAAATCTATAAAATATCAGAACTGCAAAGTAATCCTTTTTGTTTCGAGTATATTTTAATTTTTAATAACATTAGAAACTCCCATCCTTCCATACCTTGATGATTTTCTCTTCACCAGTCACCCCTAGGCATTTACCTGTGCAATCAGATTGCTGATTAGCCTTCTGCCACAAATTCATCCACAAATTATGGTGAAAACCAGTTCCTCTTAATCACAATCAATAAAGAATAATATTTAGGAACTGTTAATTCTTATTCTCATTCCCAATTCTCATTCAAGGAAACAAGTAGAATAAGCTAACTTTTCACTCACTGACAGTTCTCTAGATCTACCTCTAGCATGAGGTACTGATTTCTATTTATATGGGAGAAGTTTTTTGTAAATATATTCATTTCAAAAAATAATTAATATTTTTTACACTATGAAGATTCAGTTTTTCTAAATAGTCTGATATTGACTGTCTTAGTTTATTTTGTTGTTGTTGCTTAGTTGTTTCAGTCATGTACGACTCTTTCTGACTCCATTTAGGGTTTTCTTGGCATAGATACTGGAGTGATTTGCCATTTTCTTCTCCAGATCATTTTACAGATGAGGAAACTAAGGCAAACAGGGTTAAGTGCCCAGGGTCACACAGCTAGTAAGAGTCTAAGGCCACATTTGAACTCAGCTCTTTCTGACTCCAGACTTAGCCACTGTTGTGGCACCTATCTAACCTGTCCTAATTTCTAAATATAGCTATCCCTTCTGTATCACAATTTTCCCCATTTTTCCCCATTGATATATCATGGGCTGGCATAAGAAATTAAATGAGAATTTTCTGGGAGTCTTGCAAAAGCCAAAGACACAACACATAGAAAAAGCTTAGAAATGCAGAAATGAATAAAATATATGTATAGTATTATATAATATTTATATGCTTTCTCTTTTAATACTACAATAATTCAGACTTCTTCTCTGGTACAAAAGGAGAGCCAAAAAATTTTACATGGATTTTCCAGACTGCTGAGGTGCCACACCCCTAATACCTCCCTCCCCCTCCCCCCCAATGTAGAAGGGATAGCTTTATAAATTAAAGCTAATATCACAAATTCCTACTGGAAAATTCAAAGCTGTATTTTATTAACATGGAAGAATTGACTAGATGGTAACAGACAATATAAAACTTTATGAATCTGTTAAACACAGTGATAATATGGAAATATTCCATGGACATAACAAAGAATTATACTAGTGCTATTCAATAAAAGGACAAATAACGAAGATTTTGTATTTTAAAATGTTCAGAAATGAAATGAGTTTAAATGACAAAGAATAATTTATAATAATTTAACCTGTTCATGCCAGCTAAGTCCAGAAGGAAGTACTTTGTGTTGAAGAGTAGCTCCTTTGAGTCCCACTGCTATGAGAAACTCCTACATAGGAAAATTTCAAAAGGAGTTAAAATCATAACCTTTACCAGTATTCTATAGTTAACTCAAATATTTTTTTTCTGAGAGTATAAAATTAGCTGCCATTATACTCAAATGAATCTGTGACCCCGATGGGGCCCTCAGGCCTTGACCCTAAGATCATGTCTTTGGAAGCCTCCCAATTTCTCAGTAGGCCCCTGCCCTGTGAGAAAATTTTCTCTTGTTGCCAAAAACATTCTCTTATCAGAACAGATACAGCGGTGCCTGGCCCAAGGATTTTTGTCCCTGGCTGGCCCAAGGGCTCTTCCCTCATACCAGATGACAAAGGTCTGGCCAGGCCTCTGACCACTCCCCCAATGTCTGGTATTAACAAAGTTATCTCTGCAGGGTCCCTATGTTTTCCCAACCATAGCTCCCAAAGATACCTGAACCCCTAGATTACCTAATTAACATCTCTGGCATTCCTTTCCCTAGTCCTTTTTCCATAGAAGTCCCAGCACCATCCTCATTAGCTTGCGGGTTCCCTAAGGATTCTTGCCCACTTTTGCTAAAGGCTATAATAAAACTTTTTGCCACTTGACTAAGAAAAGGCTTGAGTATTTGAATTTATTCCAGGCAACACTGCCTTGACATTCTCAGGGTCCCAGAACCCCCAAACCTCTTCAAACCCCCTAATTCAGAAATTCCTTCCAACAATGAAGATTGTAACCCATCCACACCTGTTTGTCCTCTGTAACAATTCTTTTCCACATCCTCCCACAGTTGATCCACCTAACCTACCAGAAGCTACTACAAGTCTTCCTTGATTTCTCTTGATGTCTTAAGCTTACCAATGGAGTACTTTAGCCATTCACCTATCATTTGTCCTTGATACATAACAAATCCATCTTCTCTCTGTATCATGTAATTTCTTGATAACATATTTTACTCCTGTTTTTCTTTGTATATCCTCAAAGTTATATGTTGTAGCCTGCTAACATCCACCATGCTCCTCTCCTGTTGCCCACAATGGATAAAGCACAGGACCAGAGTCAGGAAAACTTGAGTTCAAATTCAACCTCAGACATGTACTAGTTGTGTGCCCCTAGACAAGCCACTAAACTTCTCCCTGACTCTCAGTTTTCTCATTGGTAATATGGGTATAACACTAACACCTACTGAAAGGGTCACTGTGAGGATTAAATAAGTATAACTGTAAAGGATTTAGCACAGTGCCTGGAAACACAGTAAGCATTATATAAATGTTAGCTTGTTCTTCTCTCCATCTTCAACTCTCAGCCTAACTCATCCATCTGCACTGTCTGTGCTAGATATACGGGTGGAGAAACTCTATAGGTTTTCCATCTATATGTGTTTTAATCTGGGGTCTTCTCCATCCACATTGTTTTGCCTCTGCAGATAAGTCATACTCTTTTGGACAATTATAATTCTCTCCAAGGAGATCCAACAATGTTCCAAGGCTTGATATAATCAGTCCAATGTTATCTGTGGACAGGAGCAGATGAGTGTCTACACCATCCACAGAAAATCCCTCATCAAGTTGGACTATAAACTGGATTTCTTCCTTCAAACCAGTAAACATTTTTGGAAAGCTAAAATTTCCGTTTTTTGCTTTACCCAATATTAAATGACCACTGAACAGGGTTATTTCTGTCGTTATCACTAAGAATCTAGAATAGTTATAATGTATGGATGGAAGACACCTCGTAATAAAGCCTAGAAAGTGGAACTTTGTTCTCTTGAATCAAATTGACAAACAAGGCCAGGTTCTAAATTCTCATTTAATTACAGAATAGTGAAGAAGTGATACCCACTGATTTTCACTTGAGAAAATTTGCTTGTTCTTTACACGTCAGATGTCTTAAGATTTGTGTACAGATGACTCTCATAAAGATTGTTACACATGGAAAATAGACATATAGATTAGAGGTAATTAATATTTTCTTTTGACTTTTTTAAAGAGTTAATAATGTCCAAGATACTTCCCATACTTTGGTACTCCCTCCTCTTTCACAAAACTTGTATATTCTTCAACACTCTAACAACTTCCATTATATAAATATCAATTTAAGACTAATAATCCCAGACTTAGTTAAAAACTAAATATGCCCATGGAATACAAACCTTTGTATTCGTCTCTGATTTATCCGACTGGATTTTAACAGCAAGAGACAACATACTTAAAGAGTCTCCTCCAACACCATCTGAAGTTCTACTAAGACCATCTTCTTCTGATGAATAAATTATAGGTTCCAACCAATGTGGGCGAGTCGTAGTGGGAAGTCGTACTTCTGCAGGAAGAATCACTCCATCTACCACGCCTATGTCCATATTAGAGGTGAAAATATTTAATAATACTTTCATAATTTTCACAAGAAAAATCAAAAGCTATCAAAAATACAATGAGCAAATTGAAGAAAAGTTCTTAAATACCCCCCCAGAAAATATTTTAGAGTACATAAAAACACTTCAGATTTGTTTGTGGACTTAGCTAATGCGAAATAAAAGCTCCTTTGCTTCTATTCAATATGATATAATGATGAATGAAGGGAGTTTATGCATCAGAGTGATATTAAATATTCAGGTTGTGTATCTCTTAGAGATAACCTGTGGTAAAACAAATAGACAACCAAAACATAACATCTGGAAATTAAAAAAATTTGAGTGATATAATTTGAGAGACAAAGTTCAAACTAAAAAAAAAAAAATTGTGCAACTGGGGATGTAATAGTAAAAAAAAAACAAACCTCGTTTAAGAACTACAATCTTCTAGCAAAAATTTGTTAAGTGATTAATAGATACAAAGTACTATGATAAGGTGCTACAAAAGTACCTTTAATGAAGTTAGAGAGGAAACAGATAGTGGTAATTTGGCTAGGATACAAAGTATATGAAAAGTAATAAAGTAAAATAAGTTGCAAAGAGAGGCAGGAACCATCTTAAGTTCCAAGCTAAAGGATTTATATTTTGTCTTATAAGAAGGAAAGTGTTACTGAAGGTTTTTTCAGCAAGGGACTACCACGGTCAAACCTGTGAAATAGCAAAATTTTTAGCACCTGCGTACAGGATGAACTGAAAAGGCTGAAGACAGGAGACCAATTAGAAGGCTGATAGAACAGTTCATATAGGAAGTAATACAGTTCTTGACTAAATTCTGAAATTGAATCAAAAGGAGCAAAAGCAAAAGTTATTGTGGAAATAGATTTCTTAGGATCTGGTAAAAATGGACAAGATTATAAAAGACATGAGTTCAAGTTGACTTTGATGCTGAATGACTAGTAGAATGGTAGTGCCACCATAATAAATAACAAACTTAAGTTCAGTTTTGGAAATCACTGTTGTAGAACTTACTATTTGTCTGCCACTGAGCAAGTTTATCATTTTGGGTCTTCGTTTGTTTCCTCATAGTTAAAATGAGAAGTTGGTCTAGACCAGGGCTTCTCAAACTTTTTCCACTGGCAACCTCTTTTAGGTTTTGGCAGCCATGGTCAATGTTGTGTGGCCTGAGGTCATGTGCTGCACAGAGCAAGTGTACTTTTGGTTCAGAACCAAGGCTTCAGGGAAGCTGCTCAATGTAACACAGGCAAGCACTGCCAGAAATGCCTCAGATGCATTATGTGTTTCATTTTTAATTAATTTTTGGTTGTTGCAAGTTCAGAAACCTTTTACTGTTGCCAAATTTTTTGAGACCCCATATAGGGTCATGACCCACAGTTTAAGAAGCAGTGGTCTAAATGACCACTAGGGTAGCTTGTGTGATATGCTGATTTTGAGGTGCCTATATCGGAGACCATTTTATGCTAAAAAATAAGTTTTTTGGGGGGCGGATTCAAGATGGCGGAGTAGAAACAGGACCTCCGCTGGGCTCCAGCTTCCACCTTTGCCAATGCATGTAAAAGGGAACTCTAAACTCTGGAGCTGTAGAACCCACAAAATGACACAGAGAAGCTAACCTCCCGCTGAGGACAGCCCAGCAGGCTGGCAGGAATCGGCCAGCCCCATGGCAGGCCTGACCAGCCTCCGGCCAGAGGGACCCCGTATCAGCAGCAGCTGTGGCCGTTTCCAGATTTGTCAACACACAGATGTGAAGGACAAAGTGAGAGGTCGGTGCAGTCTGGACTTTGGGACCCAGTAAATGGGAGTGCATGGCTTCTGCCAATGGCCATGTGGCAGCTTCAGCTCCTAGCCTGCAGAGTGTAGGGGGACCAAGCAACCAGTCTGAGGAGTAATCGCTCTTGCTTTAACCTGCTTGGATCTAGATTGCAGTCTATGGTACAGGTCCTGGGGTGTATGTCCAGCTTGCCAGAGCGTGTGGAGACCTCAGAGAGGGCACCCATCTAATACCTCCGGCAGCTGAGAAAACCCCAGTGTTTAGGACAAAAGCTCCCCTGTCTGGTGGCAGAGTCCTACTGTGGCAAAAAGCCCAGGGGTCAAGTGACTGAGGGGTGACATGACCAGGCAAAGGAAACAAAGCAGACAGAAGATTCCAACGTTAGACTCCTGTTTTGGGGACAAAAAGGAGCAAAGCATGGAACAGGAGGAAGACAGTGATGTCAGAACTCCTGCACCAAAAGCTTCTAAGGAAAATACAAGCTGGTTACAGTCCATAGAGGACCTTAAGAAGCACATAAGAGAAGTGGAGGAAAAATTGGGAAGAAAAATGAGAACAATACAAGAAAATTACAAAATGAGAGTCAACAGCCTGACTGAGGAAAATAACACCTTAAAAAAATAGACTGACTCAAATGGCAAAAGAGGCTCAAAAAGGCAATGAGGAGAAGAATGCCTTAAAAAGACGAATTTGCCAGATGGAGAAAGAATCTCAAAAGCTCAATGAGGAGAATCATTGCTTCAGAATTAGACTGGAGCAAACGGAAGCTAATGACTCTATGAGAAATCAAGATGCTGTTAAACAGATCCAAACAAATAAAAGAATAGAAGGCAATGTGAAATATCTCATGGGAAAAACCACTGACCTGGAAAATAAATCCAGGAGAGATAATTTTAAAATTATTAGACCACCTGAAAGCCATGATCAAAGTAAGATCCTAAAAATCATCCTCCAGAAAGTTCTCAAAGAAAACTGCCCTGATGTTTTAGAACCAGAGAACAAAATAGAGGTTGAAAGAATCCACCGATCACCTCCTGAAAAGATCCCAAAAAGAAAACTCCTAGGAATATTATAGCCAGGTTCCGGAATTCCCAAATCAAGGAGAGAATATTACAAGCAGCCAGGAAGAAACAATTTGAATACTGTGGAAACACAATCCGGATAACACAGGATCTGGCAGCTTCTACACTGAGAGATCGAAGGGCTTGGAATATGATATTCCAGAGGGCAAAGGAGCTGGGATTAAAATCTAGAATCACCTACCCAGCAAAACTGAGTATCATGTTTCAGGGGAAAATATGGTCATTCAATGGAATAGAGGACTTTCAAGCATTCTTGCTGAAAAAACCAGAGTTGAATAGAAAATTTGACATTCAGATACAATAATTGTAACTGATGAAACTTTTCTCAGTAGTTGAAGGGAATACAAATATTTATATACATATATATATATATGTGTGTGTGTGTCTATATATGAGGATATATGGGCATATGAATACATATGTGAATGTGTGTATATATGTTTACAGGTATACATAGATAGAGGGCACAGGACCAATCTAACAGGAAGGGATGATACTTAAAAGGTGAAATTAAGAGGTGAGAGAGGAATATAATGAGAGGAGATGGGGAGAGACAGAATGGGGTAAACTATCTCATAAAGAAGAGGCAAGGGAAAATGGTTACAATGGAGGGGAAGAATAGGAAGGCAAAAGGGAATGGGTCAACCATATTCCCATTGAATTTGGCTTGAGGAGGGAATGAAATACATACTAAATAGGGTATCTCAGCCTCCAGGAGAGTAGGGGGGGAAGGGGATGAGAGGAGAGATGATGGAAGGGAGGGCAGGCTGGGGGGGAGGGAAGTTGGGAGCACCCACTTTTGAAAAGGGACGGGATCAAAGCAGAGAATAGAACAAGTGGGAGGTGGGATAGGAGGGAGGGAAATATAGTCAGTCTTTTACAATATATCTACTATGTTATTGTTTTGCATTAGCCACACATGTACAACCTATACTGAACTGCTTATCTTCCCAGTAAGGGTGGGAGACAAGGGAGGAAGGGAATGAATCTGAAATTCAAAGTTTTAAAATCAAATACTCAAATATATATACTATTATTAATACTAGTTTACATGTAATTGGGAAATAAGATACACAGGCACCAGGGCATAGAGATCCACTGGAAAAGTTGAAAGGGGTATGGGAGAAAATATGGGAGAGAGCAGATTGGAGGAGGGGATATCCTGTGGGACTGCTATTTTGGGGCGGTGGGTAGGGGGAAAACGGGGAGAAAATTTGTAATTCAAAATCTGGCAGAAATGAATGATGTAAATCCGAAGTTAATAAAGCATTTGAAAAATTTTAAAAAAAAGAAATTTTTTACAACTCAAATCAAATACCAATAAATGTTTTTATAGTCTTCCTACCTTGGTGATATAAATTGAAGCTGTTGGAATGAAGACAGATGTAGTGTTTATCTTCAAAACCTTCATATTTTGTCACAAAGAATAATGAAGCACTATTGAACTCTAACCAGAATTCACCATGCTTACTTTCTAACAACTCTCTGTTTTCTTGCTAATGAAGAGACCAGAAAAACACAAAGGTTAGAAATTAGCTGAAGAAAAGGGATTTTTATGACAGAAGGTTATCTATTGGAATATTAAGGAAATTTGAAATATCACCTTCAAGTGATCATTTCTTCAATTAAATGTACTCTATTGAATTAAAAATTAAGTTCTACTTGTATTATTTGCTAAATATTACCTTGGTCATCATTCTTCATAGTAGGGTAACAGTTTCCTTTTATTATTATCCAAATACATGAAATCAAAAGTACTTAACATGCTGACATAGCAGGCCTTTGATTTATAACTCCACTGACAAAGTTAGATAATGGTTTCTCAATCTTGTTAGTCTTCAAAAAAAAATCAGCTCTTAAGTTTTTTTCACTTTGAAGGTGTTTTTCTAACATTTAAATCTATTCCTTTGATAATTTTAAAGTGTTCTGCATTTTTTTGAGTATGCTCATTTCTATTCTAGTTTTTTTTTTGCTTTTTTTTGGAAGGGGAAAGGCAGGGCAATTTGAGGTTAAGTGACTTGCCCAAGGTCACACAGCTAGTATCTGTGTCAAGTGTCTCAAGCCGGATTTGAATTGAGGTCCTCTTGACTCCAGGGCCAGTGCTCTATTCACTGTACCACCTACCCACCCCTATTCTAGTTTTTTTAAGTGCATATTTATTTGAATTGCATTTGAACTCATTTGTAACTATTACAGAATGCCTGCCTATCTTGAATCATAATACGACAAAATAATACTGATCTTACTAAATACATTATTCACAGTACCTTGCACAGGACCCACATAAGAACTGATGAAACAGAATTAATTACCTTTGGCAGATTAAGAGAACTGATTTGGCAAGACCTTTTCTCTTATGAATTCTTACCTTTATATCTGTGAATACTGTTGCTAATCCATGATTGATGTTCAAAAGAACAGAAAGAAAGCTCTGAGAATTCTTGTTCTGAGATTCAAGGTTTTTTTTCCTACGAGAACGATAGTTTGGATCAACTGTGGAAAAATACTGCAGAGTCTCCTCCTCAGATCCACTCTCATCATCTATAAAAAATTAACAAGAAAAATCTGATAATTTATAACTAATAAAACAAGAATATGCTCCACTAATGTCCTTTTTAATACCTCATTAAGGAATAAAGGTCACTCTGGGTTCATAAATGGTATAGCAGCAGAGGACAAACTCTGCCAGGTCTTATCAATATGAAAACCTGTATGAATGGACCTGTGTGTCTGAGGGCCACTAAGCCAGCCACAGAATGATGAATATGGCAGCCACAGCAACTCTTGATGGGTTGTAATTTGTATTAGTGGGAAGAATACCAAACCCATAGAAATTAGAGATGGTTGAAAAACTCCACAAACAAATAAACTCTTTATGCTTTTTTAATAAACATTTATTTAAAATATCTAATAATACTAGTAATAATAACCAGCATTTATATGGTGCTTGTGTTGGCAGTATGCTAGCTGGCAGTTCCAGCTAAGCTTTTCAATATTGAACTTCAAAAAATGTTGTCCATTATTAGTATATAATCACTTTAGAAATATATACTATCTAAAGGAAAATAAACAGAAACACTTTATAGTTCTTTCACAAATAATTATTTCAAAAAAATAACCAGGAAAAGCAATATGAAACAGTTGGGCTTTGGGTTAGAAAGACTTAAGTTTGATGCTGAGCGAAGTGATCAAAACCAGAACATTGTATACAGTAACAGCAATATTGTGCAATGGCTAACTTTGATAGACTTAGCTGTTTTCAGCAATACAATGATTTGAAACAATTCCAAAAGAATCATTATAAAAAATATTATTCACATCCAGAGAAAGAACTATGAAGTCAGAATGCAGATCAAAGCATACTATTTTCCATTTTTTTTCTTCTATCTCATGGCTTTTCCCTTTTCTTCTTTCATAACATGACTAATGTGGAAATACATTTATATATGATTGTACATGTATAGCCTATATGAGACTGCTTGCAGTCTTGGGGAGGGAGAAAAAAATTTGGAACTCAAAATCTTATAAAAGTGAATGGTGAAAAATAAACAAAAGTATATAAGTATGAAAAAAATATATTTTTAAAAAGACCTATGTTCATACCCTGACTCTGATATATCAAAGAATTGGTAAACATTGGTAAACAACTGGCAGTCACTTAACCTCTCAGTACCTTCAAGTAACTCTCTTTTATATAATTTGGAAAGGTGCCAGTTTATATTATGATAATAGAGGAAAAATTAGAAAACAGTAGGCAAAGCAGCAAGACTTGAAATTTTACAGTTAAAAATGTAAGTTACTCATGACTTTCCCAAGTTGGGATATGATATTATACAGATTCAGTTTAAGAATTATTTTAAAGGGACAGCTGAGTGGCAGTGGATAGAGCACTGGCCCTAGAGTCAGAAGGACCCGAGTTCAAATCCAGCCTCAGAAACTTGACACTTAACTAGCTGTGTGACCTTGGGCAAGTCACTTAACCTCAATTGCCTTGCCTTCCCCCTCTTAAAAAACAAATTATTTTAAGGTATATTACCATAATGAACTGTAGATTTAAATTGACTAAAACTATCTTTGTTGAAGGTATTAATCAGTTGGCTGGCTACTGAGAGCCCAATACCATATGAAATATTTTCCAATGTTTCCACAGGTGAAGGAGCTGTTGGTTCCCAGAGTAGCAAGTCATTACTGATCCTATAAAGATAAAAGTTGTATAACAAGTTTAAATATCATGATATATTTCAACTTGACAACATCAATTATACAACATTTCCTTATAAAGTTTTACATGATAGTAGAAAAAAGCAGAAGAAAGCAGAAGTCATAAGAGAGAATCACGTGTTAGCAGTTAATTTCCTATGGTATGCTTATTAAGAATGTAAGTTCCTCAAGGGCAAGACTATTTTACTTTTGTCTTTGTATTCAGAGTACCTGGTACACAATGGGCATTTAATAAATACTTTTTGATTTTGAACATGAATGGATAAAATAAGGAGACAATGCTTAAGATTCTCAAGGAAATGTCAGAGTGAAGTACCACCTAGAATAGTACAGAGAGACAGCACATACTCCTATTTAAATAACTTGATGAGAATCAGTTAAAATTCTCTTCAAGGGGCAGGTAGGTGGCACAGTGAATAGAGCACCAGCCCTGGAGTCAGAAAGACCTGAGTTCAAATCAGGCTTCGACACCTGACACGCTTATTAGCTCTGTGACCTTGGGCAAGTCACCTAACCCCAATTACCTTGCCTTCTGCCCTCCAAAAAAAAAAAATTCTAAAAATTCTCTTCAAAATTCTACTCTAATGGATATGTTAACTTTAAGAATAGTATTTCTCCATTTTGAAGTTTATAAAGGAATTAGGTCTATTTATAACATAATGTAACTTAGAAAGACTCAGGCTTTCTGCATGAAACTTTTTCTATGTGCCCTAGCTACTAGTGTTTTATTTTCTTCCCAAAGTTACCTAGTACCTGCTTTGTATGTGTTTTATATATTCCTAAAATCTGCATGTTGTTTCTTTTGCTAAAATATAAATTCTTTGAGGTCAAGAACTGTTTAACTTCTACTACCTTCTTGTAAAATAATAACAATAATAATAGCTAGCATTTATATAGCACTTTTAAGGTTTTCAAAGCACTTTACAAATACATAATTTTATCTTCACAACAACCCTAAGAGGCAGATGCCATTATTATACCCATTTTATAGATGAGGAAGGTTAGGCAAACAGAAGCTAACTAATTTGCCCAGATCACATAGCTCGTAAATATCTAAGATCAAATTTGAACTCAGGTCTTCTTGAAAACATGTCTAACATGTTATCCACTCAACAACAGCTGTCTCTAGTTACTTAAGTACCTCTAGGGCTAATGTTTGGTACAAAGAAGGTTCCTAAATTTGGCTGGTCATTGCTGAAGTGAAAGGAGAGACACGGAAGAGTGAAATTCTGAGCTAAGTCTTGAAGAAAACAGATTCCAAGAGTCAAGGAAAATGAGTTCCAGATACTGGTGATGAGTGCAGAGGTATAGAGATACAAGCTGGAGTCATTCTTTGTGAAGAACAATAAGAACACCAATATGACATAACTTTATGGTAAGTAAAGGGGATGAATATGTTACAGAGACTTGTAAAGTCAGGTTATGAAGAGCAAGAAGAGTTTATACTTTATCCTAAAAGTAACAGGGAGACATTGTACCTTACTGAGTAAAGGGATGGCATGGTCAGATTGTCTCCTTAAGAAAATTATTTTGGTGACCATGTGGAAGAGACCATGTGGTGACCACTGAAGAGACATGAGACAGTGAGACCAATTAGAAAGCTATTTACTATAACATTCCAAGCAAGAGCTTTTGAGGGCCTGCAGCAGGGAAGGGTACTGATGGAGTAGAGAGGAAAAGAACCTGCAAGAGACACTGTGGAGGTAGAAATAAGACTTTGCAACTAAATAGATATGTTGGGAAAGAAAGAATGAGGAGCTGAAGAAAATGTAGAAGCTGAAAATCTCAGAAACCGAAAAAAGGATCACACTCTTAATGGAAATACAGATATTCAGAAGACAGGATCTAGTGAGAAAGTTCTGTTTTGGACGTGTTGAGTTTGAGATGTCTATCAGGCATCCAGCTGAAAAATGTTCAATAAGCAAGTAGAGACTGAGGATGGGTGCTTGGGAAAGAAAGCAGGACTGACTATATCATTCTGAGAGGTGATGATTAAACCCAAGAGAGATGATGAGGTTACCAAATAAAAGAGTATTAAGTAAGAAGAGACCTGAGGACAGAATCCTGGAATACAACCACAGTTAGAAAAGTTGGTAGAAAAGGAAGGTGAGGGTGCTATTTAGAATAGAATAACTAGCATTTATATAGAGCTTTAAGGTTGGCCAGGCACTTTACAAACAGTTTTGCATTTTATCCTCACAATATTGAAAGGTAAATGCATTTTAGGTAAATCCATTTCAGAAATGAGGAAACTGAGGCTGACAGGTTAAGTGTCTTGCCCAGGATCACATAGCTACAAAGTATCTGAGGCCAGATTTCAACTCAAAGTCTTCCTGACTCCAAATCCCACACTCTAACCACTGAATCATCTAAGTTGCCTCTTTAGAGGATCTACAAACTTGAAATTGGATATTGGTAGACAAGTGTTCAAAAACTGACAATACACAGTGCTCAAAAGAAATGTAAACTGAATAACAATACAGAAAAAATGTTCCAAATCACTAATAATAAGAAAAATGCAAATCAAAACAGGCCCAAGGTTTCACCTTACACCTAGCAAATTGGCAAAGATAACAAAAGATAGGAACAGTCAATGTTGAAGGGGTTTGTAAAAAGATGGTGACTCTAACGTGCTATCAAAAGAAGCCAAGAACAACAACAAAAAAGGCCATATATTCACAAAAATATTTGTAGCCGTACATTTTTGGTAGCAAAGCAAAAATTACTGGATAAACAGTCCGTAGTAGATAAATGTAAATTGAATATTACTGTGCTATAAGAAACAATGAATATGACTTTCCCTCAAACCTCCTAAGTACTCCCATGATCTTATCAACACCCATAAATGCATCATCTCCAACTTCAATAATTCTGAAATCCTTCTGTGACCATAATCTATTGGTTTTTGACTCTTCCTCTGGCTCCCTTTACCAAGCCATACTATTCCATAACCTCCAATCTTTTGACCCCTTAGTTCTGTCCCAGACTAGCCCCTGCCCTAGCACCTCTTTACTTTTTTCCAAATCTTGACCCTTTGTTTTACCAATTAAACTCTACCTGTCATCTCCTAAGTCTCTGACTCATTTACATCGGCAATTCCACCTTGACAAGTCTCAGCTTTGGAGAACTCCCACCATCTCACAACTTGCTACTGAACAAAAACAAAATCATGCGACTGCTCTTGACTGGGTCCACTACAAATTCATGCTATGCATAAACCTGGGTGCCCATTGCCACTAGGCAATATGTCTATACCTTATCAACTCACTATTCCACTCCTCCACAGCAGCTCTTCCAAATCTTTCAACTCTCCCCAAACTTCCTATAGCTCCCACTCCTCTGATCCTCTCTGCTGAGAACCTCTCATATTTTACAGAAAAAAATTGAGTCCATTCGCCATGAGCCCCCTTTCCCTGTTACTTACCTTGTATAGCAATGGTATACTATATATATGAAATATATGTATATGTACTTATGTATGCATATTTTATGTGTGTGTACACACACACACACACGGAGAAAGAGGATAGAATATAGAGAAATGCACCTTTTGCCATTTCCTCCTCCTCCACCCCATCTCATACAACAAAGTATCCATAGTCCTTTCCAAGGCTTCATCTCTACCTGCTTAAGTGATCCCATTCCATTCCATTTCCTCCAACAGCTTGCTCCCTGTCATTCCCACTCACTTAGTTTCAATCTCTTCCTGTCTACTGGTTCCTTCCCTGCTGCCTACAATCATACATGTCCATGTCTCCCCTCTTCTCAAAAACTGCACACTTTATCCTTCCACCCCTGCTAACTATTGTCCTATACCTACCTCTTCAGCCTTTTTTGGTCAAAATTCTTGAAAATGTCATCTATACTACGTCCTTCCACTTCCTGCCTTCTCACACTCTGCATAATTCCTGACAATCTGGCTCCTAAGCTTATCATTTCACTGCTTTCTCCGAAGTTATTTATGATCTCTTAGTTATCAAATCCAATGGCCTTTTCTAAATATACATTCTTCTTGACTTCTAGAGTTTCTGATACTGTTGATCACTCTCTTGTCCTTGATACCCTCTTCTCTCAGGTGTTCAGAACACCATTCTCTCTTGGTTCTCCACCCACCTACCTCCTCTAACTGTTCCTTCTCAGCCTCCTTTGTTAGACCTTCATCAAGGTCATGCCCATTCACTGTGGGTGTCTCACAGGGCTCTATCTTGGGCTGTCCACTCTTTCTCCTCTATACTATTTCATTTGGTGATCTCAGCAACTACAGATTTAATTATCATCTCTATACTGATGATTCTCAAATCCACCTATCTTACTCTAAAATCTCTGGCAAACTCTAATTTTGTATCTCCAACTGCCTTTCAGAAATTTCAAACTTGACACCCTGTAGAAAGAAAAGATTCTTGATCCTGAATTTTATATTTGATTTTACTCTGTAAAGTGATTTTATTCTATAACCATATTCCTCTTCTCTGCTTATGGAAGAAGAAGCTTATGTACACTAAAGTTTATTCTTCCCCTTTCTGAAGTTAGATACCAAGGCTAAACTTTCCCACGACTTTTACTAGTTTTAAAAAATGCTCGAGACTCTCATAAAACATTATCTCACCATTTCCTGCAAGGTCTGTGTGTGACTTTGTCGAACCTTTCAAAAAGATGGTCTTGTTTAATTCCCCAGTCACCAGTAAGTCTGTCATTATTAGTAACCTCAGGATGTGGCTAGGACCCATAAAACTCACAAAAAAATTTCTTAGAGAGAGCAAGAGAGGTGGTTTTCATCCCATGTAAGGGTTATGCCCACTTTCTCTAAGATAAACAATCATAATCTCTCACCTCTATAATGCTGGCCAATTACATGATTTTTATTCTGCTTTGTTCTATGCTTATAAAAATGAATTGTACCATCAATTCAGGGTCTTCTGGCCAGAGGGAGGACCATTTGACCCATCCTTTATTATCAGGTTGCATGCCCTGTTAATAAATATCTTGCACAGAGAGTTGTCTCAGTTTATCTTTTTGTTAAATTTCATAGGTAATTCTGTAGATATCTTAAACTCAACATTTGCAAAACTGAACTCATTAGTGAACTCATTATCTTTCAATAAACACTCCCCATTTCCTAACTTTCCTATTATTACTGGGGACAATACCATCTTCCTAGTCTCACAAACAAGAGGTCATCCTTGATTCCTCCCTCTGATACACGCTCCTTTTATATAATCTGTTGCCAAGGCCTATTAATTTTATCACTGCAATTTCTCTCAGATAGGCTCCCTTCTCTCTTCTGATGATGCCAACATGGAGAGCCCTATCACCTAACACTTGGACAACTAAAAGAGTGGCCTGCTGGTTGGTCTGCTTGCCTCAAGTCTTCCTCCCAAAAGGAGGGACAGAATAGGGCAAATTATCTCATAAAAAAGGAGAAAACTGTTACAATGGAAGGGAAGAAGAGGAAGGTGAAAGGGAATAGGTCAACATTACTCTCATTGAATTTGTGTTAAGGAGGGAATAACATACACACTCATTTGGGCATCTTACCCTACAGGAAAGTAGCAGGGAAGGGGATAAGAGGTGGATGATAAAAGGGAGGGCAGACAGGGGAGAGGGTAGTTGGAAGCAAACACTTTTGAAAAGGGACAGGCTCAAAGTAGAAAATAAAATAAGTGGGGACAGGAAAGGATGGAGGGAAATAGTTTTTTACAATATAACTAGTATGGAAACATTTTGCATAACTACACATGTACAACCTTCCCAGTGGTAGTGGGTGAGGAGGGAAGAAGGGAAAGAATCTGGAAATCAAAGTTGGGGGAAGGAATATTCAGAAGGCTGGCTATCTTGGGGTGGGGGTAGGGGAGAGATGGGGAGGAAATTTGCAACTCAAAATCCTGTGGAAATGAATGTTGAAAACTAAAATTTTTTAAAAATAGAGATAAGATAGACAGACAGATAGATAGATAGATAGATAGATAGATAGATAGATAGATAGATAGA
>NW_027186455.1:79047-116192 GCF_028583685.1 Petaurus breviceps papuanus | reverse complement strand
AGATAGATAGATAGATAGATAGATAGATAGATAGATAGATAGATAGATAGATAGATAGATAAAGGTCTTCCTCCAGTCTAATCCATTCTCCATTTAACTGCCAAAGTGATTTTCCTAAACTGCAGGTTGATGATGTGACCTCTCCCCAAACCCCCAACCCAGAGGGTGCCTATTGCTTCTAGGATCACACAGGCACCTTACTTCCTGCCAGGTACTCTTCAATCTAGGACACTGGCTTCCTTGCTGTTCCTCAAACAGAAAATTCCATCTCTTGGCTCTGGGCAAGACCATCCCTCACGACTGTCTATCCCTTATGGCTGAAATGCTCTTCCTCCTCATCTCCACCAACTGGCTTCCCTGGCTTTTTTCAAGTATTAACTAAAATCCTATCTTCTGCAGGAAGCTTTTCCCAACCCTTCCTAATTCTAGTGCCTTTCCTCTGTTAATTATTTCCTAGTTTTCTTGCATATAACTTGTTTATATATACCTTGTCTGCCTATTAAGGGCAAGGACTGTCTTTTGTCTCTTTTTCTATTCTCAGTACTTAACACTGTGCAACAAACATTGTAGGTGCTTAATAAATGTTTACTGACTGTTGATATAGAAGCATTAAAGGACTGATATGAACCAATGCTAAGTGAAGTAAGCAGAGCCAAGAAAACACTATAAAGACAAGAATGTAAATGGGAAGAAAAATAAAGAATGCTGAAAAATATTATAATAAAAATAACCACTACTACTACTAACATTTATGTAACACTTACAAATATTATCTCATTTGACCCTCACAATAACATGCCAGAGAGGTAGATATTATTATTCTCATTCTTAAAAAGAAGAAACTAAGGCAAGCAGAAGGTGACTTGCATAGGGGTCACAATAGCTGGTAAGTATCTGAGACTGTATTTGAACTCAGATCTGACTCCAGGCCGTGTTCTATCCACTGTGTCATCTCACTGTCCCATTTTGTCAGACAAGAATATCACACTTAAAGATTACCCAAAACTGTCTGATTTTCAGCCACTCTTTTTTCCGTTTTCTGGCATCATTGTTGAGAAGTCAGTGGTTGTAGAGGACTCAGAACTATTTAAAATTTTTCTTTCTTTCCTATGTTGCCAAGGTTTAAAAATTCATCACCTAGTGGCTAACCTGTTGCTGTTAAACCTTTACATGTTCAACACTTGTTCTTGGAGAGTATCTGAAGTTTGTTGCTGTCATCTCCTTGATTTGGATCTTCCTTTCAATAATGTAGAAGATTACAATCCACCCAATTGTAATACCTGCCTATTCTATGTGACTTTTCTATGTGTCCTCTCATAAATCCATCACAGGATCTCCACTCAGGTCTACTGGATGGAAGCCTTTGCTTTCTCTTGAAAACATATGTTTCTATGGAACACCTGGGCTGTGCTGTTCATTTGTCAAATCTTAACACATAACCACCTCATCTTGTCTATAACATTCCCTGATTGTATCTTTTACTATTTTTCTTCTAATTTCCTCACTGGTTATATGTTGTGACCTGATTATACCCACTTCGCTCAACTACATATTGATAGACACTCTATAGTTTGTTCATTCAACTACATGTTGTAATCTGAGCAGAAGACATTCTTCATATACTTGATATTTTCTTTGCAGATGGTCAGCCCACATTCTTTTTTGTGGTTATGGACCTTTTCCACGAGGTTCTGTAAAGTTCTGCAAAGTCTAATGCAATAGAATATTTATCTGAAAATAGAAACCTCAATACAACAACTTTCTTCAAGTTAGACTCTGTCCTGAATTTCCATCATCACAGTGACATACACCTTTGGCACATCTATCTCCCTGTTTTGTTCCTTACCTGAGATTTCTGATCAGCAGGTCGCTGAATAGGATTAGTTCTGCTACTATTTTGTCTTCTAAGAAATCATGCATGATTTCAATATATGAATGGGAGACAATTTACTAGCTGAAAACTTTACAGAGCTGTTTTTTATCTGCCAGGCTGTCCACAATAAGGACAGTGATATCTTGTATTCTTGACGTCTATAAATCAATTTTTAATTGTTAGGGGTACGGTTCATTGTAGAAGATCTAATTTAAAAGCTTTACTAATACCCTCATCAATGATATATTCGAGTCACTCAGATTTTGTTCAGATTGGAAAGTAGGCTCTGTAAACTGGCAGTTGTTAATGTTGTCTTTGTTGCTTTTTTCTCAGTATTAATAAAGTCTGAGTTGGGTTTTCTTCTCCGTGCTTTAATATCTTTCTCTCTATAGCTACCTTATAAGTTATCTCCTCAGTGCCCTCACAGCTGTATTGCTTCCAACACAGATAATCTCAATGCTTCTTCTAGACCACTTGCTCTTCGCATCTTTCTTCTTTTTACTGCTATTCTTACCTTTCCTCTACTGACTTCTCTGGCTTCCTTCAAAACTCAGCCAAAACCCTACCTGCTGCAAGAAGCTCTTACCAATCCTTTTTAATACTAGTGTGTTCCCTTTGAGGTTAACTTCCGTTTATCCAAATTGAGAGTAAGAATGAGAGTGAGAAAATCTGTGTGTGTGATATCTTCTTGGTACATAGTTGGTGTGCACGTTTCCCTGTCATTAAACCACAAGCTTCTTGACTGAACTCTTTTTGCCCTTACCTGAATGCCTAACACTTAGCACAATGCCGAGAATGTAGTAGTTTGCTGACTAAGGTGTTTTTTTTAGCATCTCCTTATTAAAGAAACTGATTTATGTTGATTAAACTTCTTTATAAACATACAATTTTTGCATTTTGATTAAACTTCTGTATAAACATAATTTTTATTGCTGTCATTTCTGATGTCTACTACCAATTTTTAAATAACAGTTATATTTGTTTAAATAATAGTTCAAGGTGGAGTTTTTTCATTTGCATTCGGTATCTTTTTCTCCTTATTATAGCTTTTTACTAATGCTCTTTGCTCAGACAAGTTGGCAGGTACAGCTGTACACAGTGAGTTTCTCTGCATCCATGGGGCTAGACCCTTGTCTTTCTGTACTGCCATATGGTATATGTGTATTTAAGTTTGTTGTTTTTTGTTTTAAAAAGCCTGCTTGCTATGCTATATAATAATAAAGCTTATGCTTGTAGTTTCCTGAGTACTAATTTCCTGTAAATACTTGAACCCAGTTCTATGCTCTAATTTGGGTGGTGAATCCAAATACAGCACACATACACAAATAATGATAAAAGATGTAAAGTAAGGCCAGTAGCATTTTGGATGGATCACCTATGGAGGATTTATAGGAGAATATGGACAAGAATCACATAAGAAAAAAATCATGGATAGGTTATGATTTGCACCAATGTAAGGAGTATCCACACTGATGAAATCAAAGATCAAATGAAAAAGCAGTTTTGTTTATATGCCACAGTTTGGAACACAACCTGAAATCATGTCATTATATATTACAGATAAGCTGAATTGAAGACATCTTTTTCAATTCAGCATAAGCACCTTCCTTTATGGAAGTATTCAGTTTATAGGGTCTACCACCATCTGATGTTTAGCTTATCCAAATTACAAAAATAATCCTTCAGAAGCAAAATTTTCATACTGAAACTGTGGGCACATATCAAAAAAGTGAAAGCTTCATAATACTTATTAAGTGAACTAAGAAGTCAAATAAAACCTAAGACATGAAGTTTGTAAAAGTAAGATCATACTGACTAAAAGAGTAAGTTCACTTTAATGCTTTAAAACTTACCTATTGTATAGCTTCTCATAAAAATTTTTATTTGGCAATGTTAAGTAAATATTTGGTAACGTAAGTTCCAATACATAGTGAGAGTTGCTAACTGCTTTGTCTTGAAACTCTGTCATTTCCACAGCATCACCTGGCATCACCATCTAAAAATCAAGCCAATTTTAGTTTTAGTGGAAAAAAAAAAACTAACAAATCACTCTCATTGCATAATAATGCTGGAAGACAGTAAGAGGAAATGGAAAGGTTTCTGGATTTAGTTATAGGACTTGGATTAAAACTCCAAATCTGTCTCTTACTACCTATGTAACCTTAGAAAAGTCTCATCTCCATGGGTCTCCATTTCCTCATCATTAGGGAGATTGGACACAGTGACCTCTGAAGTCCCTTTTAAACCTAAATCTATAACCCTAAATCTATGATTACATTTTCACTCATTTCTGGGTTTGAGATGACCAGGAAAGTATACTTTATTTAGAAAACAAAATACCAAATGAAAACAAATCACACTACTAATTCTTGAATCCTTGCTTAAAATATAGGATAAAAAATGTTTTTAGTTTTAAGTAAGGATTAGAGCAACCCTTTAGTTTATTTGGAAAATAAAATAGTCTCCTTTTCCTCTTATGACACCTGTTCATTTTCGTGTGTTTTTTGGGTTTTGTTTTTTTTTTGCTTTTTGGAGGGCAATTGGGGTTAAGTGACCTGACCAAGGTCACACAGCTGGTTTTTGTATTTAAGTGTCTGAGGCTGGATTTGAACTCAGGTCCTCCTGAATCCAGGGCCAGTGTTCTATTCACGGTGCCACCTAGCCACCACTTACCTGTTCATTTTCAAACATTACTCTACGAGAAGAAAAGGGAGATGGCTCTGGTCTTCTTAAATCACAAACATCTTTCAGAGAATGAGCTCCTCCTTCTTCTTCCTCCTGAAAGTGACCATCATTCTCTTCTTCTTCCTCTGCTGCTATTCTCTCCAAAATGGAATGCATAGCTAGTGGATTTATTTTCAGCACAATCCTGATAGTCAAAAAAAATAGAAATCTACTTATTAAAAAAAAATTTAATTATGCAAATATTCCTCATGAATGACAAAAAAAGCTGCAGAATGTTATGAACAATTACTTGCATATAAGACACAATATAAAAGATAATATCCAGAAGATTTGTGATCAGAAAAGGAGATAGACTGGCCATATATATGTGTGTATGTGTGTACATGTTTGTGTGTGTGTGTATATATATATATAGGGTTTTTTTTTTGCTTTTTGGATGGCAATTAGGGTTAAGCGACTTGCCCAAGGTGACATAGCTAGTAAGTGTTAAGTGTATGAGGTCGGATTTGAACTCAGGTCCTCTTGACTTCAGTGCCAGTGCTCTATTCACTGAGCCACCTAGCCGCCCCAAGACTAGCTATATATTAAGAGCAAGGGAAAACATAAAGGATACACTGTACTGGCACCTAATTACTGAGAAAAAAATACTACAAGGTCTTCCATATGCTAGATGGATCCCTTATTTAAAAAAGACATGTGGACAAAGAATAAAATAAAATTAAAGGTATTGATCAGCTGTAATCTCCACTACCAGGGAGAACACTCACATCAGCAAGATAGTGGATCCTCAAAAACAATCTTAATAAATATTCATGATGTAAAAATACCATTTATGCTTCTTTTAAAAGAAAAATCCAGCAGTTCTAGATACTGTGAATTACTGCTTACTTACCGTGGCCAATCAAAGTCATCTGATGATGTTATATCTCCATCTATTCCACTAGACACTTGGAAAAACTTAACTAATGGTTCTCCTTTATCTTCTTGGAATGAGCCTAAAAAATGTGTTAAAAGCTTGATAAATCAAAATGCATAAAGTAAAGCAGAACAAAGACATAATATACTCATTTTAAATATGGGTTACACACAGAGAGGATCAAGCAGGATGATGGCTAATCTATGTTCATGAAATGTGACTAATAGAAGGATTTCTTTAAGTCAGAGTTTTATAAATTAATCTATTTTAAAAACACTATTAGCAAATTGTCTTTTTAGAGTATTAAATTTTTGTCATGGAAAAATTGTTATATTAAGTTACTAACATACCAAAAGCCTTGGAAGCAAGGAAGGAAAAGATTAAATTTTTATTAACTGAAACGGCAAATTTCATAAATTGGAACCTTCTATAACTTTCAGGCATTTGCTAAATGCAGTAGGAAAAGAATATAATCCCTAAAAGATAGTAATGTCTCATTCTTCTCCTTCTGGAGAAGGCAGTTATTTTATTTTTAAAGATTCAGATCACTAGCCATGAAACAAAGCTGTGATCTGTCATTACACACCATCTAGCCCTATCCATTTTTAATTTGTCATTTTATAGAACCTGTAAGTTATGACTAAAGGCATTCTCTAAGCTAGGTTTAAAAATTTTAAGAAAAAAATTGGTTAAAAATGAGCAAAGAAAATATAGGAAAGCTCAAATGAAACATCTTAATATTAGAATCAAAATGAGTTTTAAATACAAGTCTACGCTAACATCAGTAAAAAAAAGTATAGGGGGCAGCTAGGTGGTGCAGTGAGTAAAGCGCCAGCCCCAGAGTCAGGAGGACCTGAGTTTGGTTCTGGCCTCAGACACTTAAAACCCACCCAAAAAAACTAAACATGTAACCTTGGGCAAGTTACTTAATCCCAATTGCCCTCCAAAAAGAAAAAAAAAAGGATAAACATCTAAAATTTTTCAAGAGCAAACAATACTACTTAAATAAAATTGCAGGAATTAATATCCTTCATGAATTTATTTTAAAATGTTCTAACAGTTGAAGCTAATAAATATCTGTAAATTATAAATCAGAGATATAAAAAGGAAATGACAGAATTGTTTGTTTTTACCAGTAATTATCAATAAAATGTGACTATAGAAGGCTCCATAAAACTAAAGTTTGAGGAATCAAATCATTTTTATTTTTTGGAGAAAGTTATAATTTATTTCTACAAATCCATTGAGACTACCAAGGGTACTCTAAGTGAAGTCCCTGAATTCTTGCAAAAGCGAACCATAATAAAGTCCCTGAAGTAAGGAAAAGGAAGCTGTTTAAAGATTTCAGTGGGAAATTCTGGTAAACTTTGTTTGGGTGAGGGCAAGGAGGCAATAGCAAAATGATAGATATATTCATAGAAAACAGTCTGGAAATTGTACTAGGTAAACTTAGAAATCTCTACTAGTAGATTTTTTTTTTTTAGCTTTTTGGAGGGGGAGGTAGGGCAACTGGGGTTAAGTTACTTACCCAAGGTCACACAGCTAGTAAATGTGTTAAGTGTCAGAGACCGGATTTGAACTCAGGTCCGGCTGACTCCAGGGCCAGTGCTCTATTCACTGTGCCACCTAGCCACCCCCACTAGTAGATTCTTATCTTCTATGGAGACTCCTAACGAGAATAATTTAAGACATTTTTTTTTAAATGAAAATGAAAGCTTTATAAAAACCTCTGACAGAGCTAACAATATAAAACAACGTTGAAGTGAATTGTCAACAATAAGCCAGCTCTGGGGTGGCTAGGTGGCACAGTGAATAGAGCACCAAGCCCTGGAGTCAGGAGGACCTGAGTCCAAACCCATCCTCAGACACTTAACATTTACTAGCCACGTGACCTTGGACAAGTCACTTAACCCCAATTGCCCTGCCCTCCCCCCTCCAAAAAGCAAAAAATAAAAATAAAAAAGTAAGCCAGCTTTGCCCTACAATTTGTAGCCTGAAACACACTGCCTGACACTGAAGAAAATTATTGTGTCAAAGAATTCAGTAAAAGCCTACTATAATGTTGCTGCCCATAAGGAAATATTCTGCTATAATGAAATGTCTTATCTTTATTGTGTGCCTTAATAAAATCTTGGGGAGGAGGACATTTCTTAGATAAATAGCTTTTCTTTTTTCACCACAATTTTATACCTGGCACATTAAAATCTTACCAAATAGCTCTCTAAAGGTAAGTTCCAATTTAATTTGCTCTGGAGATGATCCTCCTATAAACTCAGTCTTAAATTCCATATTGGTGAATTCTAAATGAAGGATCTCCTTTTGAAGAGATTTCTTAAACCAAGGTCCTCTTTCCTGATCTGATCGTAGGTCCGGTATTGGGAAGCGAACAGCAAGGTTTAATGCTGGTGTCATTACTTGTACAGATATGTGACAATTTGGAGGAGTATGTGAGTCATCCAGAAAAACTTCTGTGAAAGCTTTGTGCTAGAACACAAAAATATTTTTAAAAGATTAAATATTAATTCAATTAATGGATATAAATGAAGGTAATATGAAATTATACTTAAAATAACAGCAAATGAGTGTTACTTTTGAAAAGGTAATATTAATTATTACTATATTTTGAGATATTTGATTAATTAGTTTGATAAACAATTCATGGCAAAAGTCATAAAGAGGTATAACAAAAGATAATTCCTAATGTAGAAAATTAAAACAAAAATTAACAAAACTGCCAAAGACTCATGAATTCATAAAATAAGCACTATATACTTCTAAGCTGAAAATTAAACAAGGCAAATAAAATGTGAAAATATACATGAATTATTATGGAATACAACTCTAATTAATTAGTTAAAAATCACAGTCAGATCCTACTAAAAATCAATTTCATAGGTTTTCCTAAAAGTAGTAACCAATTTGCAGTGATTACTCAAAAATGCCACTCAACAGAATGTCAAGAAGAAATAAAATACATTTTATCATGTAGCTATGGATCATACCTGCAATCTACTAGAATATCTAATGAGATAAATGTTTTTATATTATTTTAAAATTCACCAATGGTTCTTTACTGCAGCAGAAACTTTTTTTGTTATTTAAATGCAAAAAAATTATTCAGGTTCCAAATATTTTTAAAATGTGTCAGTAAGAACATTTTTACCAAATAACTTGTCCACAATGTTTTTCACAACTACATGGTACTTTGGAGGGGTGTTTTCTGGCGTTAAAAGTTACAGAATCCAAACTTATTATTCCAGAGGAATCAAAGAGGAAGCTGGGTAGAACAAAGGTCAAATTATTTTTAACTGTCATGTTCAGCATTCCCATTATTACTTGTTTTTTTAACCTGCTACTGGAAAAACCTACTTTGGGCATAGAAAAACTAGGAAGTCATAATGCAGTCATCAACTTTCATTTCCTCTTTTATCACAGAAGATAACATATTCCCCCAAAGAATTAAAGAGCTGCACAAACAGCACAATATTTTCTGAATTGGGCTTTTTGTCACCTTTCCTACAGTGGCAGTGCTGCTTCATATGACCCCAACATCATGATAACAGCAGAGTAACTAGGAAGGTAGAATAATTCTTTGTTCAGTTAAGACCATATTATCCAAAGGAACTTACAAATTCTAGTGAAAGAAAATAAGTCACTTTCAGAAAAAAAAAAAAGTTATCGAATTGGATTCCTAAAAAGCCTTACTAAGTGATTACCAAGTGTGATGCCACAGGGACTGTGTCACTCCCTTTCTCAAACTCCAGTGGTTCCGTTTCCTATTGACTGAAGGGCAGAGCACCTCATCTGGCTTTTAAAACCTATTCGTCACTGGGTCCCAATTTACTTTTCCTGCCTCATGACACATTAGTCACTTTATTATATTCTACAGCCCAACAGACCTTCTTGCTGCTCCTTATACACAGCATTCCACCTCCCCTCTTAGCCACTGCATGGCCATCGGTCATGTCCCAAATGCAGTCCCTCCTGACCTTCAACATACATAATCTTTTTCCTTCTTCAAAACTTAGCTTAAGAGCTAACACCATCTTTCCTAATAACCCCAATGGCTAGTGCCCTCTTGTATCTAACTCCCTTTTACTTTGTATAAACTTACATAAGAAGATCTTATGTTTCCCAATACAATTAAGTTCCCTGCTATTTTTGTTTTTGCATTCCCACTGCCTACCCAGTACAGTAGCTAGCATATAGGAGTTATTTAACAAATGCTTATTAACTGATGGGACTATTGAGGCACTTAAAATTTCAGAAACCCAGGAAACAACTGCAATAAAAAGGATCTTTGTAGACCACTCAATCTATTCCTGGCAAGAATACACACACACACACACACACACACACATACACACACCCCCCCCCCATTCCTTCCACCTGAAACCACCATCCAAAGTAATGACAACACACCTGGACATATGAGGGATAAAAGGTGATTGATTTCTTCACCACTTTTGTCTCATTTTTTCAGTCTTCAGTGAATAAAATTAATTAATGCTATACTATATCTAAAAGTTCACATATGTAGGGCAGTTGGCCTATGGGGTGTTATGGCATAAAATCTCAAAATAGAAAAAGCTTGCATTACTCCCCTTGGACTTCACATAATACTTTGGTTTTTTACCCCCTAAAGCATTTATAAAGTATTACATATCTGTATTTGTGTGTGTGTGTGTGTACACATGCATGTGTATATACATCTTATCCCCTATCATATTCCCATGGGGAAATAAACCAGTGTTTAATCAAAACTTTCTGCCTCCTGAGCACATACAAGAGCTCTTAGTGCTTAATAAAATTTTTGTTGAGGATTTCCAACTAAAATGGCTATGTCAAAAGGTCATACAGAAGCCCAAGTGTACCCAAAAGAAACACCAATAAATATCTGAAAATGGCACTAGAAAAGCCCAGTAACAAAGAAATCCAAAAAAAGAAGCAAACATAAACTGTTCCATGCAGTCCACAACTACATAAAAAGTATGAAAAAAGGTAGAATTTGATAAGGGAGCTAGAACTAGCTCAGGTAAATATAGAAGGGGAAGTAGTGAGATCAATCATGATAAACACTGGCACAAACCCCAGTAACTGAGCTACAAGTCAACAAGAAGCAAAGAGAGAAACCAGCTCAAATTCCTGCAAAAAGCCTTGTAGCCAGTCAAGACAGGAACCATCACCAGCTCCAATAATCAGAAACCTGAAGTCAAATCCTGGCCCTAGATTGTCAGATCAAAAGCTGAGTCTGAATCAGTCCTTTTAGCTCACTGAACAGAAAGACGTATGCATTCCTGAAAGCACTGAGAGTCACAGAAAGAAACAAGGCAAACTCATTATCTGGCATCAGCAGGCCCATGCAGAAGGCCTGAGACCAATATTATTTCTAACATATCACTGGAGCCTGTCAGGGGGCATATCAGAGGTCAGGACCAATTTTTCAATAAGGATCATGGAAAGAAAAATAAACGGTCATCCAATGATGAAAGCTGTCATAGATTACTAGAAAAACTAAGAAAAAGCCATTTTTTTATTAAATAAAAACACAAAAATAGAAATTCTAAAAATCAAAAAAGAAAACAACAAAAACTGAAGCTGGTTTTGGGGGAGATCTGACAAAATAAACTGCTCACCTGATTCAAAAATAGTACTGAAAATTGAAAAACTGAAAAAAGATAACACAACAAATGAAGTGGAAACAGAAAATTATTAGAAACTATTCTGCCTAATTATGTATCAACCAAATTTATAAATTCACATCTACAAAAATACAAAATAGTCAACAAGACAAAGAATTAATTTAAATTTAAAATTTAAATAACCTAATATTTGAAAAAATCATAAAGAAATTCTCAAAGAAAAAAATCCCAGGACAAAAAGAATTTACAAATGAATTCTATTAATCACTTAAAAATCAAGTTTTTAATGAACTGCTTGCAAAAATAGGGAAAGATGTTATCACTCCCAAGCTCCTGCTATAAGACAAATATGTACTCAATAGCTAGAACAGAGGGAATTAAGAGTTAGAAGATTATAAACCAATATCTCTAATGAATATTGATGAAAAATACTGAAAAATACCAAAAATCTAGAAGAACATATTTAAAAGGTCAAATAACTATGACCAGATTGGATTTATACTAAACATTCTGAGCTGGTTCAATATTAGGAAAACTATAAACATAATATTATATTAATAGCAAAAATAACAAAAACTCACACGATTCTATAGGTGTATTTTGATAAATATGTAGATGTATTTTTGACAAAACACATTTTTATGTGAAAAACACTAAAAAGCATAGGAATGAATGTACTTTTCCTCATTAGAACAAATAATTTGAAAAAACCAAGAGACAGAATGATCTGTAAGAGACCTTTCTAACAACATCAGGGGTAAAGCAAGGATGTCCATTCTGTCCATTATTATTTGATAAAGTACCAAGATAAGAAAAGGACAAAGAAGGAATAAGCCTAAGGAAAAGAGAAATAAAATGACTGTTGTATGCAGATTTGGTAATTTCCTTAGAGAATCCTAGAGATTAAATAAAAATTTAATAGAAACAATAACTTAAGCAAAGACACCAAATAAACCCAGAGAAATCAATAGCCCTGAATAGAGTCTAAATACAGATTAAAGCACAATAATTTTTCTTGGATTTTTATTTTGGTCTATGTGTTCTTTTACAACATGACTAAATATGGCAATGTTTTGCATGACTACACATGTATAACCTACATCAAATTGCTTGCCTTCTCAGTGAAGGGAGTGGAGAGGGAGAGAACTTAAAACTGAATTTTTAAAACATATGTTGAAAATTGTTTTTATATGTAATTGGGGAAAAACGAAATACTAAATAAAAGAAAAAAATCAACAGCATCTCTACATATTACCAACAAAAACCAGCACAGTTTATTTCCTAAAACTAGACAAAACTATAATAGATGAGGTAAAAAAGGCAAGATTATAAAGGAATTTTTTTTTAAAGGAGGAAGGGGCCCAGCAGTATCAGATGCACCCAAAGCAGTAATTGTCAAAACTATCTGATATTAGTTAAAAATAGAAAAATTGATCAATGGAACAGATTAGGTATACAAGATCCAGAAGTAAATTAACACAGCAGCAAAGTATTCTTTTAAATCTCAAGGATACAGACTACGTAAGTAAGGACTCATTCATACTATTCAACATTAACTACAGAGAAAATATGAAAACAGTTCTGAACAGACAGAGCCAAGAGAAATACTACAGTAAGATCACCACCAAAATTCTTCCAAATAGATCTAAGAAATACACTTGATTAAATCCTGAAGACATCCAAGAAAAAGTTACAGTGAGTCATTTTTTCAGTATAGGTCAACCTAGGGTAACAGAGAAGTTTACAAATACTGGGGATAGGATGTGGCCAGGTGCACAATGGGAGAAGCCAAGGTAAGAGGAATTCCTAGAACCCATTACAGGGAACCACAATAGGAACAGGTATCAACTGATAACTTTGTCACCAACTACCCAGTTTCAGGTCACAGATCGAAGACTGACTGAATACATTAGTGGTAGCATGGCAGGTCATAGGCTGCATAATGATATGAGAAAAACAAGTTTAAAGGTAAGCAACAGCAATGTAGCTCAGATCCCAAGAACCAAATAGGGTCACAACTCCAGATCTATCCAAGTTTAAGACAACCTAGAGAGGAATAACCAAGGTAGGAATCAAGAATCAAGAGAGCCTGTAGCTCTGGCACTCAGAACCAGTGGGGTATTCCAGCTAACTAATAGGAGCTGAGTCTAACAGTAATGTACTATTTCTCAGACTCAAATTAAGGCCAGGAAGCTGCAGAGCTCAGAACAGGAGGGCAGAAATAAGAATCCATCTTGAATCTGAACATATTGGGAGCACTGAAAAATTGTAGGTTGTCACTTTTAGTCACTCTTGAAAGGCTAAAATAACAAAATACTTAATAATACAAGAAAGCAGCAGTAGCAGAAGAGGCCTAGACATTCCCTTCAGAACAGCAGAAAGCCAGGCCTAGGATAAAGTCTGCAGTCAAAAAGAATAGAAAAATGAACAACAAAAAAAGGAATACTATACAAAAGATTTAAAATGGTAAAACAGGTACAAAACTTCACTAAAGAAAAGAACTCCTTAAAAATTAGAACTGATCAAATGGAAGCTATGATTCCATGAGACATCAAGAAACAATAAAATAAAGACAAAAGAATGAAAAAAAAGAAGTATGAATATCGCAGAAAATCAACTGACCTAGAAAATAGATTGAGGAGAAATAATTTAAGAATTACTAGACTATCAGAAAGCCATGATCAAAAAAGAGACTAGACATTACATTTGAGGAAATTACAAAGGAAAACTGTCCCAATATTTTAGATCAAGAAGGCAAAATAAAAACTGAAAGAATCTACTGATCACCTCTTAAAAGAGACTCCAAAATGAAAACTCATAGGAATATTATAGTCAAATTCCAGAGCTCCCACATCAAGGAGAAAATCTGCAACCAGACAGGAAAAAAAAATTCATGTATTATGGAACCACATGCAGGATCACACAAAATTTAGCAGCTATCTTTACAAAGGAGTAGACTTAAGATATAACATTCCTGAAGTCAAAGGAATAGGATTACAAACAATATTAACATACCTAGCAAAACTAAGTATAATCCTACCGAGGACAAATAGATATTTAACAAAATAGAGAACTTTCAAGCATTCCCAATGAAAAGAACCAAGTTGAATAGAAAATCTGACATTTAAATACAAGACTCAAGAGGAGGAGAAAAATATAACATGAGTGAGAAATCATAAGGAACACAGTAAGGTTAAATTGCTTCACACAATTCCTATATATGAAGATGATACATATGACAACTTTATCATCATTAAGGTAGTTAAAAAGAGTCTGCTTAGACAGGGAACTAGGACAATCTCAAAAGAAAAAAAAGGATAGATACACTGGGAGAAAGAAAAAGAGAGAGGAAGATGGAGAAAATTATATCATATATAACAGGTGCACAAGAAAGAATTTTTACAATAAAGGATAAAACGATAGTGGGGGGAGGGAAGCAGGCAACACTTGAACCTCACTGTCATCTGACTTGGTTTGAGGTGGGAAAAAACACACACACACATATAAATAAACACATAGTGGGGTAGACAAATTCATCTTATGCAACAAAGAATTAGGAAGGGAAAGAAAAGAGGGGTGGAGTGATGAGAGGGATGGTAAGTTAAAGGTGGCATTGGCTGGTTGTCCCTCATTCAAGAAGAGGAACAAAATGACATTATGTTGGAGTCAAAGTATACTCTGTATCTGACTGTGGCTATTCAGACCAATACAAGCTCAGAAGGCTCCACCAAGGTTGGGCAAATACATCCATATAAACATTTGGAATCGAGATGGTTCTAAATTTACACATCTCATATTTCATTTGAGCTAGTGCAATTCTGCTTTGCTCATAGAATACAACGCCATCTTTGAGGCAGGCATGCCATGCTGGACAGTCCTGTGCCAGTGTCTCCCTCGTTTCCCAAATGATTTGAAAGTTCTTCAGAGAGACCTTGACAATGTCTTTTTATCACTTCTTCTGACCTCCAGGTGAACACGTGACTTTTAAGTTTTCTATAAAATACTCTTTTAGGCATTAATTGGAAACTAAATAACCCAGTCCTAAAAAATGAGTGAATCAAAAAACAAATAAAATCAATAACTTCACAAAAATAAGGACAACAATAAGAAAACATACCAAAATTTATGGGATGAATCCAAAGCAGTACCTAGGGGAAAATTTATATCTCTAAACACTTACATCAATAAAAGAAAGAGAACAGAACAATGAATTTGGGCATGCAGCTAAAAAACTAGAAAAAGAATACATTTTAAAGCTCCAATGAAGCACCAAAATAGAAATCCTGAAAACCAAAGGAAAGATTAATAAAACTTAAAGTAAAAAAACCATTGAACTAATAAATAAAACTAGGAGCTCATTTTATGGGGGAAAAACCATCAAAATAGATAAAGTATTGACTAACTTGATTTTAAAAAAGAGAAAATCATATTACAAGTATCAAAAATGAAAAGTGTGAATACTTAACAAGGTATTAGGAGTGACAGTCCCAATGATATGAATAAATAATTACAAAAATATGAATTACCCAGATTAACAGAAGAGGAAATAGAATACTTGAAAAACTACTTAGAAAAAGAAATTAAACAAGATAAAAATGAGCTCCCTAAGGAAAAAAACCTTCAGAACCAGACAGATTTACAAATGGATTCTTCCAAACATTTAAAGAACAATTAATTCTAATATAAAATAAACTGTTTGAAAAAAAAATAGTTCTAAGAGCTCTATCAAATTCATTCTATGACATAAATATGGCTTTAATACTTAAACTAGGGAGAACGAAAACAGAAAGAACACAATATGCCATTTTCCCTAATGCAAAAATTTTAAATAACACATTAAAAAAGATATTAAACAAATATATCATAAAGATCATAAACTATGACTAGATGGAGTTTATACTACAATGTAGGGCTGATTGAATATTAAGAAAATTATAAACATAATTAATTACATGAATAACAAAAATTTAAAAATGATTGTATCAATAGAAGCAGAAAAGGCTTTTGACAAATTCAATATTCATTCCTATTAAAACACTAGAAAGCACAGGATGTGCAGAATGAATACAGCGATTTTTGCACATAACCCATGCAGAAATTTGTTCTGACTATGCATGTTTGTTCTCACAACGAAGAATGGGATGAAGAGAAGCTGGAGGTTTGGTTTATTTTTTTTTTTAAAGCAATCGGGGTTAAGTAACTTGCTCAAGGTTACACGGCCAGTTATTTCCGGGTGTGGTGCTGAGTATCTAAGCCCAGATTTGATCCAGGTCATCCCGACACTGGAGCCCATACTCTTACTTGCTGAGCCACCTGGCTGCCCTGGTTTGGTTTTTTTTTAACTGAAAAAAAAATTCAAGAAAAAGAGCAGTCTCAAAGAAATTACTTAAGATTAGCATCTCACAAAACGTAACACTGTAAACTGTAAATGTATATATGACCTAAGTATAAAAAATATATAAACAAGTTAGAAGAAAGAGGGACCTATACAACTATAGTTAGAAGAAGATTTCTGGATCAAACAAGGGACAGAGAATCACAGGAGAGTAAATGGACAATTCTGATTATATAAAATTCAAAAATTTTGCACAAATATGAACAACATAGTAAGAATTAGAAGGGAAAGAGTTTTAACAGGGGAAAAATCTTTGTAGCAAAGTTTTCTGATAAAGGTCTGATAAACAAGATAAACTATATAAAGAACTAATAAAAATACAAAAAGACAGCAGCTACTGCCCAACAGATAAGTAGTGAAAGGACATGAAAAGATAGCTTTCAAGGGAAGGAATACAAGTTATCAACGACCATATGGGAAAAGTACTCCAAATCACTAATAATAAGATAAACAAATATAAAACTACTCAAAAAGTCTACCTCACACTTTGTTGACTGGCAAAAAAGGAAAAGACAATTGTGAAGGGTCTATACAGAAAGACATAATGCCTGCTGGTAAATCTGTGCAGTAGTCCATCTATTTTGAACAGTAATTTGGAACTATACCCCAAAAGTTGCTAACCTGTATCCTTAGACTCAGTGATACCACTACTTAACAAAATATTCCAAAGTGATTAAGGTCAGAGAGAAAGAATCCATGTATACAACTATATATATAGCAGCACATTTTGTTGTAACAAAGAATCAGAAATTTGTATACATCAATTTAGAAATGGCTGAACAAATGACAGCATATAAATGTAATGAAATATTATTGTACTAAAATAAATGACAAAGGAACAAGTTCAGAGAAACTTGGAAGACTGATATAAACTGCTGCAAAGTGAGAACCAGTAAAAAAAAAAGTTTATATTGTGATTATATCAATGTAAAGGAAAACAACTTTCAAAGAATGAAGAACTCTGAAGAAGCAAATCTACCTCTTGGTTGATAGACAATGGAAAGGTAGGTTCAGAACAAGACATACGCTTCTGTACACAATTTTTTTTGTTTTACTATACTTACTGGTTATAGTAGAGGGCTCTTATTTTACTGGGGGGAAGGGGCAGGAATTTTGGAGAATCGTACCATTAAGGAAGGGAAAAAAAGAAAAAAAGGAAAAATATGCCAATGCAATATTTAAAAAGCACAGAAGAATAGAAAAAAGTTCAAAGAAAGAACATGCAAGAAAGGTATGTTGGTACCACCCTGTTAAATCATACACATACATACGCAGGCATACACACACATATTTTAAAGTTATTAACAAAAGACTGATGGCTTCATGCACAATCCTCTTTTTCTGGCCTACTCTGTCCATCAAAATGTTCATGTAAACTGATGATTTTCTAATTCATAAATTTTTTTATTTTAAAGGAATTTTTAAAATATTCATTGAAATATGCCCTGTTCAAGTTTCACAAATTTAGGTCTACATAAAGCTTGTATGACAGATTTAATTATCCATTTCTTCTGAATACTATAATGCATAATGCAAAGCCATTATACAAAACTGCTAGAACAAAATTTAAAATCTAACATTTTTAAAGTGGAACAAATTCATGTAACTAATTCGTTTACTGTACTGGACTTAGTCTGAAAATGGTCATTTAAGCATCACAATTTCTGGTGTTATTTTAGGAACAAAAATTATTAGTCAATAAAGAGGAATAAATTCATATAACTACTCTATTTACTGTATTTGTTTTAATCTGGAAATGGGTATGGATGCTATTAAAAAGCATATCAATTTCTCATGTTATTTTTTATTTTCATTTTGGTATTTTTGAAGGGAGGAGGCAAAGCAGTTGGGTTAAGGGACTTACCCAAGGTCACACGGCTAGTAAATGTTAAGTATCTGAGGTAAAATTTGAACTCAGATCCCCCTAACTCCAGGGCCGGTACTCTATTCACTGTGTCACCTAGCCACCCATGGTGTAATTTTTATTTTTTTTATTTTTATTTATTTTTTTTAAAGCAATTGGGGTTAAGTAACTTGCTCAAGGTTACACGGCCAGTTATTTTGTGTGGGTGCCAAGTATCTGAGTTCGGAACTGATCCCGGGTCTCCTGACGCCAGGGCCGATGCGCTTACTCACTGCGCCCACTGCGCCACCTAGCCGCCCCTGGTGTTATTTTTAAAAGGAACAAAAAATAACAGTAAAATTACAAAGGAAAGCCTTTAAAAATTCCTAATTGTAGATGAAATGAATTTTTAAAACAACTTGAAATAATATTCCTTTCTGATATTATTAGGATGTGCGTCACTGACAAAAGACATATAAGAAAAAGAAATCCCACAACCAAAATCAATAAGATATATTTTGCCATTTAAGAAATAAATCTTAGGGGCAGCTAGGTGGAACAGTGAATAAGAGCACCAGCCCTGGAGTCAGGAGGACCTGAGGTCAAATCCGACCTCAGACACTTGACACACATACTAGCCGTGTGACCTTGGGCAAGTCACTTAACCCCAACTGCCCTCCAAAAAGCAAAAGAAAGCAGATTGGAGGTGGGGATATCCTGTGGGACTGCTGTTTTGGGGGGATGGGTGGGGGAAAAACGGGGAGAAAATTTGTAACTCAAAATCTGGCAGAAACGAATGATGTAAATCAGAAGTTAATAAAGCATTAAAAAAAAGAGTATTAAAAAAAGAAATTATAAGAAAAAAAAGCAAAAGAAAAAAAATTTTTTTAAAGATTGAATGACAAGCAAATAATAAAGAACACTGACTTAAGAGAGCTAATTATATACCTTCTAAGGGAAAATACACTAATAAAAAATTCATAGTAATATAGAAATTTGTCCTTGTGTTTCCTTGAAGCTGACTTAACAGTGTCTGCACATGGGGCCGCTAGGTGGCACAGTGAATAGAGTACCACCCCTGGAGTCAGGAGGCCCTGAGTTCAAATCCAGCCTTAGACACTTGACACACATGCTAGCTGTGTGACTTTGGGCAAGTCACTTAACCCCAATTGCCCTGCCCCCCCTCCAAAAAAACAAAATAAAACAACAAAAAAAAAAACCAGTGTCTGCGCTTGGTCCAACAGTGGCCCAATTCCTGATTGATCAAATTATTCAAATTTCCCTTTGCTTTCTAGGGAATGAAGCTACTAAACATCTCTTTACCCATATCTGGCTGGTTTAGTTTGCTAGTAAAATATGGATCATTGTTCTAGCATCAGATATCACAGTGGTGAATGGTCAGTCTTAAAGTAAGGAAGATCTGGCTGGGTTCAATAGTCTCTGGTATTGACCTCATGACCCTGGAAAAGATATTGAGCCTCTCCGTGGCCATAAGATGATTGACTGCATAAAAGTTACTGATCTACATTGACACAAAGCGTTTCCTAACCAGGTGTTCTAATGAAATCACAGTTCAAGACAAAAAGGAAACAACAACAACCCACAGTGTTCATGTTGCTCTCTAAAGGATGAATCCCATTTCTTTCCTACTCTGCCTTTCCCCTAACTTCCAACAACAGCTGCTGCTGAGTAAAACAGTACTTGTGAAAGCCAAGAAATTCCCACATCTGGAGCGGCCAGGTGGCTCAGCAAGTAAAAGCACCGGCCCCAGTGTCGGGATGACCTGGGATCGAATCCTGGGCTCAGACACTCAGCACCACACCCAGAAATAACTGGCCGTGTAACTTGGAGCAAGTTACTTAACCCCGATTTCTTAAAAAAAAAAAAAGAAATTCCCATATCTTCATAAAAGACAATTGCAGCTAGTACACTTTATACAATTGGATTGTAATATTTTAGACACTTACCAAACTTATATGTTTGTTGTAAGACGTATACATGTGAGAAGCCATCATTTCCACTGTGGTAAGTTTCTGTGGTTGAAGCAAGGAATTTAACCTATCCACAATACTAATATCCAGTTCACAAAACACTGGATTTAATTTGATATGTAATTCTGCTTTCTGAGGAACTGAACTAAGTCGTGCCTGACTGCCCTAGAAAGAAGGAAATATTAATAATATCACTAGCAAAATAACAGTGACAACAATAACAATATAATAACAATATCTAGCATGTATTGAGCTCTTTAAAGTTTACAGAGCATTTTACAAATATTTTATTATTTCGTTCCAATAAAATAATTTCAAGCAAAAGACATGTATAAATAGTCTGATAATTCTCTATTTCAAATGAGAAAAAGTAAAATTTGATATTAAATCAAAAGTAAAACTTACTTGGGGTCCTCTATTATCAGAATGCTTATAATGAAGCTGAAGACATGTGGAGGGATGTAGATCACTTCCTTTTTTGGAATGGAACCTTAAAAGCTAAAAATAAAAAGCATTACATTTAACTATATGCTTAACTGCGTATTTATTTAAATGTAAATATTTGACTATGAATGATATTTATCCTTAAATATTTTACTCATTTTTCTAAAGTACCACAGTCAACTGTTTCTCAGTCTTCATTATTTCATGTTATAAGAAAATAACTCCAGAAACAATCTTTGCAAAAGATTGTTTTGCCAGGTAGCACAGCGAGTAAGAGCACTGGCTCCAGTGTCGAGATGACCAGGGGATTGAATCCCAGGCTCAGACACTTAGCACCCACCCAGAAACACCTGGCCGTGTAAACTTGAGCAAGTTACTTAACCCCAACTGGTTAGGGGCAGCCAGGTGGCTCAGCGAGTAAGAGCACGGGCTCCAGTGTTGGGATGACCTGGGGATCAAATCTGGGCTCAGATACTCAGCACCATACCCAGAAATAACTGGCCGTGAAACCCTGAGCAAGTTACTCAACCCCGAGTGCTAAATATATATATATATATAAAAGGAAGACTAACAAAGGCCAAATGAAAAATATGAAAACATTGTCTAAATCATGAACACATTACTGAATCTATGCAATAAATTGTGAAAGACTGCATTTCTTTTCTAAACCATTTGTTCTACTTTGAAAGGCAGAATATTATGGTAGAAAGAACAGAAGGCTAGCAGTGAGAAGGTCTGAATTTGTCTGCTACCAGTCTCACAGAGTAGTTATGAGTAAAGTGATTCAAAAATTGTACAGTGATAGATGAGCAAATTATTATGATTCCATACTTTGATATTTCAAGGATCTTTTACACATCTAGGTTATTCTTCTACTTTTACTGACAGGCGATTTAAGAAGTTACTGTAGCAAAAAAATATTTAATACCTGATAGCCAATCCTCTAGTGATGAGCATCTCTTAACTTAAGCTGGTTCTTAGATAACAGGCACAAAGTACATGCCTGGACCATATTTAAAGATTGGTGGTATTTGCCATAGCTTGTGCTCCACTGCCTTTCAAGAATTCAGCATCTCTGGTGCATGATGAGGAATTAGAAGCTTAAATCAATATATTTAAAATAATCGCTGTTTGGTTAATAATGATCTTGGACAAACACACTGGGTCTTGCTTTCCTAAGGAGGTTGGACTGGTTGATCTTTCAAGGGTCCCTTGTACTTCTAAATACTATAATACCTAGAGCTACATTCTAAAAATTTAGCTAAAGCTAAAGCTACTTTGAAGATGAGTGAAGTGAAAAGCTACTTTTTCCCATCTGGCACCCAAGGATAAGGAATTTCAATAAAAACTTTTGCAAATTTCTATGATGTCCCTTTAAAAACTTACATAAAAATATATCATACATACACATAACAAAAATGTATTCCTTCTTTTACATATACCATATTGTATACACTTCTGAAAAAAAAAGTTTTGAGCTTTTCAAATAATTTATTTAGAAAAAGAAGTTAAAATAAAAGTATCATACTTCCGTGTAGTGCGTAGAAACAGTTTGAGAATCAGTAGGAAAGAGACACTCCAAAAGCTCCATTTGTCCAACTGACATATCAGTACTAAAATACTGAGAAGCTGATCTTTGCCTTTGTTCATAGGATACTTTGATGCCAGTACCAATAAATCTGTTGTGAAAAATACAGTATTTGAAAATATTCACCTACTTGAGAAGAAAAACTAAGTAACTGATAACACCTACAGTATCACTGTTTTTGACCCTTCCCAATCCTGGATCTGTGTCATAGTTATCTAAGTATTTTTCCTCTCTCACTAACTAGATTTCAAACTCTCCGAGGGCAAGAACTACATGAATGTCTTATAAACTCTCATAGTAACTACCACAAATGCCATTAAACATCAACTTATTTGCCAAGTCTGACACTTTTCAACAGTTATCACTGCTAACATTTCTTAAGATATTAAATACAAAGATGAAGAGATCAGTTTTTTCACAGGATGAAAAACTGCCTGCCTATATGCTTGCTAGTGAAAAATTATTATCACGGATAAATAAATAAATAAATATGTATACTATTACTCCTCTATCACCTTATCAACATTTATACTGCCATACATATTTATTTTCAAACATGTAAAAAAGTAAGATACTTTTTGGTAGCTTCTCAAATTATGTGTTTTTAGCTTAAAGAAATCAAATCAGATCGAAGTCTGTCGTGTGAGACATAAAAGTCATTTTATAGGCTCTATTGCTCACTTCTATTGCTTTTTTTCTTTTAGTTTCTGAAGTTAGACTTGTATTCCCCTTAAACTAGGGATACAGAGGGTAAAAAAAAAAAGTAAAGATCATTAAGACTATTAAGCAGTAAATGTAGATGGTCAACATAAAATTTTATAAACTAGTTGGGGGAAATGGGGAGAAAAGTTTATCAAGAGATATTTAGTCCTTGATTCAAAATTAATGTTTTACATATTAAGTGATCAAAGAATAAATGGCAAAAATAACTATTTCCTATCTTCAATCTATGTGTTCTATATTACTCGGCATTAGACAGTGATGATCATAGTTATTATTATACTAAGTATACTTACAAATGTTTACTGTAGCTGCCTCTACTCATGTGGATCAAGAGTAAAAACCTATAGTTCTAGGTATGCCCTCAATCTACTTCATATTGCTTCTGGGCAAATGCAAGTTTTTAGTCATTATTATTTACTTCTTCCACTAAATTGCCCATTAGAGTAAGTGTAGTAACAACTATAGACTACTAGTTGGGATGGCATCAAAACGTGAAGAATGATAAAACAGAGCTTGCCTAACACCAAGGTAGGGGAGACATAGGACAATCTAGATTCCATGTTATATTTATATGAGGCTTCTGTTCCCAAAAAACCCAAATAGATTCCAATATACATACTTAGAGAACACTGTAACATTCGTTTTCCATTCATTTATACTTAAAGATTTAAAATATGAATTGTAATAAATTACAAAGCTTACTTAAAAGATTGCTACTTAGTTCTTTACTTACTCTAAGAGCAAAAATTTTTAAATTACACATACCTAAGGTGGTCATGGGAGCAAGCCTCTGAAAATACTTCTCTGAAGGATGCAAAATCATGTCCCAGAAATCTTACTGGATCAATTTTCTCTATGCAAGTAAAAAAATATAATGCCATTGGAGTCAATGGATTAAGGTTCAGAGAAGTTTCAGGTTGTGATAAAGGATCAATGTGAAGTACAGAGGCTGAAAAAGTTCCCACAGCTAATCTAAAAATAAGTTCCGGCCTGGACTCATCCAGTGAAACAGATCTGGAAGGAAGAGCTGAAACACAAAAATAAGTTTCAAAATTATTTGCTATGAATTTAATTCTCAATAGCAATATACAACATCAAAATTGGTAAAAACATTTACTCATGTAATAACTTAAAAAATAAGTTCACAACAGTTTAAGTGATGTCAGGAAATATTTTTTTAAAAGAAAAGAAATTCAGTTATTCATCTGTATCTCATATCCAGGGTCCTTGATACTTGACACTTGAGGTAGGAAAGAATATGTTACAGGAGTAAATGTGCAAACAAGGCTTTTGCAATTAAAAAAAAAGTATTGAAAGAAGTTAAGGATTAACCAAAATCTGCTCACCAAATCTTCCTTTATGCCTTGTTTATTTCAATTAAAGTTTGCAGAGAAGAAACCTGAGGTTCTCTTTCAAGGAAAGTATAAACAGTAAAACAAAAATCAGATGATTAAGACTGCTACACTGTAATAACAAAATGTAATTTTTTATGGTGTATGTTTTCACTAAAAATGTTAATATTTAACAGATATCTATGTTAAGATAATGTACAATGAATAGATCAATTGCTTCATTTTCTTCATAATTATACTGAATTGCCTAAACTAATAATTTGCATTATGATGATAACATGAAAGCATCAGCAATGGTAATTTGTAAATAAATCAAATATTTTCAAAGTGAAAAAAATTCACTTTTGTTTTTACTTACACGTCCTTTGTAAAGATGTCTGGTGAATTAAGTTGGATGAAAATGGAGGTCCTTTGATTGGTTGTTCCTCCTTATGACGATCAAGAAAGTCACCCCAAGTTGGCTGAAGCTACAATAGAAAAACACAGTTGCAGGACAAAAATGCATAAATTTTCAAGAACACAGTAACAACAACAAAATACACAGAATAAGTTATCATTTACCACAGTGGCACTCAGTGGAGATCCTGCTGGAGTATCTGTGAATGTGCTAGTTAAGGACAGGTCAAGATCCACATTTGGGGGGTCTCCAAGAGGAGGAAGAGATGAGAGACTATGGGACATGTCCATATCAGCCATGGAGAAGAAAACTTCTTCTTCTGGGAAAAAATATGCTTTGTTAATTTCATTGTAAATGCACACAATCTAATTTTTAAAATGAGGTGGAACATTTTAAAAATTATTTCATAGTTGAAGCTTAGATAATAATGTACATTATTACAAAAAGCATAACTTTTTTGTATTGGGGAAATATTTTATTAAGTAGAGAGAAAAAATTAATTCAATAGTTCGATGAAAGCAGAATTTCATCAATGGAAATATCCTTTCCAGTTGTGAAGGTCACAACCCATCTATCTAATCTTTCTCATCCAGTGCAATCCCTGTCAAAGACCTCCCCCATAAATCCCCTTAAAGGATTTGTTCTGTAAAACTCAGATTCAGTCAAAAGGTCACATCCAAATATGATCTAGAAGGCCATATATATCATACTTCTTACATGCTGATATTTCTTTACATACCCTAACTTCACAGTTCTTCAGTCTATTAAATTCCCATGACCATTCAACTATATACTAAGATTGTTATCTTGCCATCAATCACAAGTGGTTCCATTTCTGGATTCAAGAACTCCAAAATTCCTTTATCACTCCATCTCTCCCTTTGCCTTACAACCGTAAACCTATTCTTCATCCTCACCACAACCTCCAACCTTCATCACTCTCTCCCAGGCCATAACCCCTGTTTAGTCTACATACTCTCCATATTTCTCAGTCTTAACTCTTGGTGAACCAATTCAACTCTACATTATCCTCTACTCCCAAACTTAGCCCTTGGACTCATGCCTTACCAAAGCTCAATCCTGGATTCTTCCACAATCCTCCTCCTTTACTTCTAGCCACGTGCTACAGAACAGAACTAAAAGTTATTACACCCTTCTCAATGAGTACACCAAAAATCTATCTAATCTTTTTAAATGATTTTTTAAATTTTCTCTTGACAAACTTCAGTTAATATGAACATGTATAACAGTGTCCTAGAATTCTCAGTTCAGTTTTAAGCCTATTAGTTTCAGTTTTAAGCTCATTAACTTAAAACTGAACTAAGACTTCAGGGACACCCTATATATCTAAAGAACAGGAAAAGAGGATAATTTATAAAATCATAAATCTTTATTACAAATTGCTTGCCTCTTTTTAAGCATAGGATTCAACATGTTACTTTTAAAGCCATCTTTGTTTCTGTGTGCCCATCCAAACCACCTGTTCTCTTCTGTGTATTTTGATAAATATTTCAATGACCCTCTAATTTGTTTTCTCCCTTTTTTGACATTGCTATCACTTAGGCCCCTCTTTTCTCTTTTGCTCCACCCTAAATCCTACCCTAGATTTTAAAAATATATGCATTTCCCACTGAACATATAAGCATAATCAAATAAAAAAACAAATAAGCATAATCAAAACAATTCATATAGTAGGTATCCAAAAATGTATATCACATACTGCATCTAACATCCAACATCTATTGGTCAGGAAGCACGTAGTATGCTTCATCATTGGTCCTCTGGTGTAGTGCTTGGTCACTATGCATTGATTACAGTTCTCAAATCTTTCAAAGCTGTTTTTCTTTATAATACCATGATCACCTTATTATTATCCTATCTCAATTGGACCATCACAGTTGTAAGGCAATCCTTCTACTCCTCCTTAACTGAGTCAATACTCCATTAAATACAGTGACGATCCCAAATATTCTCTTCTTTCTTCAAGTCTCCCATTTTATCTCCTCTACCAGAAACTGGTCTCAGAGCGGACTGAAAAAATTAAGGCTGTTTGCCAAGGGACCATTCTCCACTTCCCATATTTCCTACATCATCCTCTACTGTCTCCTCCACCCCAGACTCCAATGTTAATCCCTTTACAAAACTCCTCCATCTTTTCCAACAGACTGCATCCATATCTCTCTCTCTCTCTCTCTCTCTCTCTCTCTCTCTCTCTCTCTCTCTCTCTCTCTGTGTCTTTCTCTCTTTCTCTCTCTCACACTCACACACACACTCCTCTTCCTTTGCCTCTTCTTCCTCCTACTACTATTACTACTACTACTTCTTTCCCAGATACCTATAATCACACTGATACCCTTCATTCTTTAAAAGAATGGAAAATCCCTCGAGAGCATACCATTCTCATTACCAATTATGCTATCTCCCTTCACCCCTTCTCAGCCTTTGAACAGCCATCCAAAGACCATGCCTCCACTTCATCTCCTCTCGCTCTTTGCAAAACCTTTTGCAATCTGGCTTCTGACATCATCAGTCAACTAAAGTCACTCTCCAAAGTTATCAATGAGTTCTTAACTGCCAAATCTAACAGCTTTTCCTCAAACTTCATCTTTCTAGAGCTTTCTCAAACATCTAAGACTATTGATCTTCACCTTCTGGATCCTCTCTCCTCTGATTTTATTTTCCCTTTGAAACTGTTTCTCTTGGTTCACTTCCTAACCTCTTTAACCTCCTGTCTTTTCTGTTGGCACTCCATTCATGGCATGCCCATTAAATGTCAATATGCCTCAAGGCTTTATCCTGAGTTCTCTTTTCTCTCTTTTAGTGATCTCATCAACATCCAGGTAACTCTGAGATCTGTATATCTAGCCCAAGTCTTGCCCTTAAGCTTCAATCCCACATCACTTACTAAAAAGCTATTCAAAATCTGGCCCCTTCCTAGTTTTTCAGTTTTCTTATACATCATTCCCCCTTCACTCACTCTATGATCTAGTCATACAGGCAACTGCCATTCCTCCAACATGGCATTCCTTTTCCTGTCTCCATATCTTTGCACTGGCTGTTTCCTACTACTGGAATGCTCTCCCTCTTCACATATACCTCTTATAATGTGTGGTGCACCTCAAGACTCAGCTCAAACACTAGATTCTGCAGGAGATTTTGTTTTCCCCACCAGCCAGTGACTTCCGCTCTAAAGTTACCTTCAATCTAATCTGAAGATCTCTTGTATGTATATGCCATTTCATACTCTAGAATATAATTCCGACTCTTGAGGGTATAAGTTTTTACATTTGCTTTGAATCCCCAGCACTTAGCACAGTATGTGACACAAAGCTTAATAAATTGTTGAATTAAAATCCATCATGATCTCTTTCTCCAGCTTCCATACCCCTACCTTTCTAAACATTTTTCATTTCTTTTTTTTTTTTTGACAGGATCTCCCTAATATTACCCAGACTAAAAATACAGTGAACACACATGGGCCTGGTCCCAGTACTGACTGGCATAGAAGTTTTGAACTGCTCCATTTTTCAAACCTGAGCCAATTCACCTCTCTTTAGGCAGCCTGGTGACTTCCAACTTCAGGATTCACCATATTGGTGCCAGAAACTTCAGGAGAACACCCAATCAGTTTTATTCCTATTACAGCTTAGAATTCGCAAACTCAAGAGATCATCCAGCCTTAGCCTCCCCAGCAACAGGAACTACAGGTGGGTACCAGCACACCCACTTGATCATATATTTTCATGATATGCCTCCCAAGTGCTATTTTTTTTTTTCTGGCAAGGCAATCAGGGTCAAGTGACTTACACAGGGTCACACAGCTACCTCCCATTACTTCTTGAACATAGGTTATAACTGGTAATATGATGCTGCCTACTTAAAACCAATACCTGCCTCTCTCCTGTACTGAGAACACATGCAAATTTGATTCTGAGACTGGCATTAAATAATTCACATATAGCCAAACGAGACACAAAATAGCAGTATTTCATTATTTTGCTACAATGGAACTCTCATGAATAGGATATCAGCCTATTTTATTCTCATGCACTAAAAATGACAAAAACTTCAAATTCATCCTTTGTGTCCTTTTCAAAAGATAAAATACATTTGTCCTTATGTTGATATCTACTGTTTTATAATGTAAGCTTCTATTTGGCAGGAACCACTTAGCTTATACTGAATAATAGCTAGGACAGGATAATGCACAAAAAAAATCATTTTATAATTTTTATTTTCTGACAATGATTTTTAAACATTGTTTTATTTTAATATTGAAAAGGGAAGATTAGAGGTGGCTAGGTGGCACAGTGAGTACAGTGCTGGCCCTGGAGTCAGGAGGACCTGAGTTTAGATCAGGTCTCAGACATTTAACACACGCAAACAAAAAACCTAGCCGTGTGACCTTGGGCAAGTTACTTAAAACCCAACTGCCCTACAAAAAGAAAAAAAAAAGGGGAAGACTAAGGGGAAAATATAAGAACAATACTTAAATAAATGAAGTATTATCACATGGAAAAGGACTTAGACCTGTATGTTAGGCCAAAGAGGTCAAAACCAAGATTAAAAAGTAGGAATTATAGAAAAGAAAATTATAAGGGGCGGCCAGGTAGCACAGCGAGTAAGAGCACCGGCTCCAGTGTTGAGAAGACCTGGAAATCGAATCCTGGGCTCAGACACTTAGCACCCACCCAGAAACACCTGGCCGTGTAACCTTGAGCAAGTTACTTAACCCCAATTGCTTAGGGGCGGCCAGGTGGCTCAGCGAGTAAGAGCACCGGCTCCAGTGTCGGGATGACCTGGATCAAATCCAGGCTCAGATACTCAGCACCACACCCAGAAATAACTGGCCATGTAACCTTGAGCAAGTTACTTAACCCCGATTGCTTTTAAAAAAAAAAAAAAAAAGAAAAGAAAATTATAATTCGATATACAAAAATATTTCCTAACATTTAGAAAATGTCCAAAAAAATGAACTTCCTTAAGAGGAAACAAATTTCTGAGTAAGTCCTTCAAAAAGAAGCTTAATGACCACATCAAATATGTTACAGATTTATTATTAGTATTAGACTATATAACTTCTTTATGTGCCTTCCAGTTGTGAAAATCTGATTCTATGAAGCAAATTTTTATTAATAACTATATAAATAAGGGATAATGTCCAGAAACAGAATGAACTTCCTTGAGAGGCAGCAAATTTCTCATCATTATAGACTTTCAAGAAGCTGAATGACTCCATAAGAGCCATTATATATTCATATAATGGGAAAATATTAAGCTATATGACTTTAAGTCCCTTCCAACAGTAAAATTCTGATTCAATGAAATAAAACTTTTATTGATACACTGCCTGGAAGACTACATATATGCATATGATCATAACAGTGAATGTCACTGTTCAACAGTTAGAAATTCTTTGATTAAGTAAAAAATTTTGGGTTTAAAATCAGATGTTTCAGTAAATCTAGACTATGATGATAAAGCTATTCAGATCAGAATTTATGATAAAGGTCAAATGCTATTTTAAATAAATTAGAAAAGTCTACTTAAGATATTTTATTATGAATCTTTTTATAAAAAAGAATTTGTGAGATGATAATCCTGAAATTCACCTTTACAATAAAAAAAGTAAGTAAACACAACGTATCTTTCCATTCGACCTACTTTTAGTCTTTGATCTTAAACTTCATCCTCCTTTTGTGCTTATTTGTAATAAAAACATTTTTATTGTAAAATATGGATACCTAAAGTACAAGAATTCAGGAGATTGAAAAAGTGTGTGTGTGTGTGTGTGTGTTAGCATGCTCGCATAGGTGCACATGCACACACACACACACACATACACACACACATCTATATATTGCTGTCCTTGGGTCAGCAGATGCTAGAAAATTGCTTTAAGGTCCTTTTTATATCTGATCAACTAGATTCCACTGCATGTCATCAAAGAAGAACTTGTCTTACAGAGAACTGCAATCTATAGAAAACAGAATCACAGCAAGTTTCAAGTGAAATTATTTTGAGGTGCTCACCACGGCTAGAAGGTGTTCTAGCTGACTCTGTTTCATAAAAACTCTGCTCAGATGATGCACCCACTGAGATGGAGTCCCTTCGTAAGCACCGATTCAATTCCAACTGAATTCTATATTCATCCTCCTGCTGCATTGGACGATTTTTCCTATCTTTAGTGGGTAATACTATTTTACCAGAATTCTCTGTATGTATACAAAAGGAAATATCATTAATAAATATTTGAAGTAACTTAATCAAAGCTGCCTCCTTCCATCTCCCATAAGAACTATTCATCCAACATAAATATTAATTTTATGAACATAATAAGCACAAATCTATACTCATTTTAGATATTCACATTATTAAATCCAAATCTAAGAAAGAAATGCTTATGTTATTAAGGTGAGTAAATCTGCAAAATCTATAAATACTACTTTTAAAGCTGTTTAAGCACTACAGGCCAAAGAACTACAACATAATTATTTAAGAATCTATACAAAGAATTATATAGAAATATAGTAATATATGTACATTTCAACCACAATAAAACAGTTACCTCTCTTTAAAATCATAATAACATGTTAATATTCAGGGTCATTCCTTATAGTATTTCTTGAGTTTTACTTGTTAATAATACTTCATTTACTTGCCTGGTCCAGCTATAGCAGCCAACAGGTCCAAAATCAGATGAACTTGCCTTGGCGACAGGAATAGGTGTATCGAGTCTACATGACCATCAACATCCAACTTGAGGGGAAAAAAAAAAGACAAGGCAAACTTATTCAGAAATATCAGGCATAAATTATGAGGCAAAAGCATATACACAAAATGACTTTCTACCTTTACCAACTGCTTTCAGTCCTACCACCCAACAGTAGTGGAAGAGTTTTAGCTTTGTAGAATCAAGAAAAACTTAGAGGTGTTACACGATTTAGTTACAGCCAAGAGTCAGGTTCCCAAGCTAATAAAAGCTTTTTAGGTTTGACCCACTAAACCAAGCACACTCCACAAAATAATATCACCCATGTTATCTAATTTCTTTTTCTACATTTTTCTATGTAATTCAAAATATAACTTTTAATGCTTTGTTTCTCTAGTTTTCTTTTGGTCTTCCTTCTGTTTTATTCTGTGCATTTTTTTATTGACTGCTTTCTATAAAAACAAATGAATCCATTTAACCGAAATGGATCTTGTTCCTTTCTGACCAAATTATATTTATTTTTAAGTATTTTATTTTTTCCTCAATTAAATGCAAAAACAATTTTGAATATTTATAATTTTTCTAAGTTTTGAGTTCCAAATTCTATCCCTCCCTCTCCTCCCCCTTCCAGGAACTCTAAGCATGACATAAATTATACATGTGCACTCATGTAAAATATTTCCATATTAGTCATTTTGTTGAAAAAAACTCAAAAGAAAAAAAGGGGAAGGAGAAAAGGGAAAAGGGGAAAGAGGAAAGAAGAAAAGGGAAAGGAAAGGAGAGGAAGTATGCTTTGGTCTGTATTCAGACATCTGTTCTTTCTCTGGAAGTGGATAATATTTAGGATTGTCTTGGAATCACTGTATTACTAAGAACAGTGAAGTAATTCACTATATTCATCATGCAAAATTGCTATTACTGTTCTCCTGGCTCTGTTCACTTCACTTTACATCAGTTCATATAAGTTTTTCTAGGTTTTTCTGAAATCATCATCTTTGTCATTTCTCATAGAACAATAATATTCCATTACAATCATATACCATAACTTGTTTAGCAATTCCCCAACTGATGGGAATCTAACCAATTTCCAATACTTTGCCACTACAACGGAAGTACATACATACATACAAACAATAAATTATTTTCCCTTTTTATCTTTTTCAAATTTCTTTGGGATACAGACCTAAATGTGGTATTGCTGGATCAAAGGAAACACAATTTTATAACCCTATGCTTTGGGCATAGTTCCAAATTGCTCTCCAGAATGGTTGGATCACAGTTCACAACTCTAACAGTGTATTAGTATCCCAGGTTTCCCACATCCCAACCAATGCTTATCGTTTTTCTTTTCTGTCATATTAGACAAACTAATGGGTGTGAGGTGGTAGCTCAGAGTTGTTTTAATTTGCATTTCTCTAATCAATAGTGATTTAGAGCATTTGTATAATGATTCTAGATAGCTCCTATTTCTTTGTCTGAAAAGTGCCTGCTCATATACTTTAACCATTTATCAATTGGGAAATGACTTGTAATCTTATAAATTTGATTCAGTTCTCCATATATTTGAAAAACTAGGTTTACAGATACTTGCTGTAAAATATTTTCCCCCAGTTTCCTAATTTCCTTCTAATGCTGGCTACACTGGTTTTGTGTCTGTAAGAACTTTTAAATTCTATATAATCAAAATTATCTATTTTACATTTACATAATGATTTCTATATCTTGTTTGGTCCTAAATTTTTCCCTCATCCACAGATCTGACAGGTAAACTACCCCAAGCTTTCCTAATTTACTTATGGTACTCCTTATGTCTAAATCATGTAACCATTTTGACCTTAGTTTGGAATACAATGTGAGATATTGGTATGTGCCTACAGCAATACCGATTTCCAGTTTTTCTAGCAGTTTTTGTCCCAAGAGCTTGGATCTTTCAGTTTATCAAATACTAAATTACTATGGTCATTTACTGCAATATACTTGTGTATCTAATCTATTCCACTGATCAAATATTTTCTTCCTTAGTCAATACCAGATCATTTTGATGATTACTCCTTTATAATACAGTCTGAGATCTAGTACTGCTATGCTACCTTCGTTCACATTTTTTTTCACTTGACTCCCTTGATATATACTTGACTTTTTATTCCTTCAGATAAATTTTCTTGTTCTTTTTTGTAGTTCTATAAAATAATTTTTTGTTAGTTTGATTGATCTGGTATAAATTAGATTTAGGTAGAATTGTCATTTTTATTATATTGGCTCAGCCTCCCCATGAGCAATTAATATTTTTCCAATTGGGTATAGAAATCTATCTTACTCCATATGGAAGTAAAACCAGATAAAGAGAAGGGGTGGGGAGACTGATACTTCTAGCAGGGCAGTTTGGGGGAGCTGGTGGTCAGAAGTAAAACATCTTTGAGAAGGAAAAGGGTAAAAGGTTAAGAGAGAGAGAAGGAATATAGGAAAACTAAGACAGAGAGAAATATAGTTATCATAACCTATTTTTCCAAATAGTTTATACAATATTGGGATTAATTGTTCTTTAAGTACTTGCTAGAATTTGCTTATAAATTCATCTGGGCATGGAGAATTTTCCTCAGGGAATTCACTAACGGCTTATTCAATTTCTTTTTCTAGGATGCAGTTATTTAAATATTCTATTTCTTCTTCAGGCAACCAGAGCAATATATATGTTTGTAAAAATACATCCATTTTGTTTAGACTGATAAATTTATTGGCATATGATTGGGCAAAATAGATCCTAGTAACTGTTTCCAATTTTTTCTTCATTGGCAGTGATTTTACCCTGCTATATTTTTGATACTGGTAATCTGTTTTCCTTCAGTCCTCTTTTTAATCAAATTAACCATTTATCTATTTTATTGTTGTTTTTTTTTTTCATAAAAACAGATTCAAGTTTAATTAGTTCAATGTTTTGGGTTTTTTTTTTTTTTTTACTTTCAATTTTGTCAATCTCTCCTTTGATTTTCAGTATTTCCAATATGATGCTTAACTGGAGATTTTTAATTTGTTCTTTTTCTAGTTTTTTTTTTAGTAGCATGCCCAATTCACTGATCTATTCTTTCTCTACGTTGTTGATGTAAGCATTTAGAGATATAAATTTTCCCTTAAGAACTACTTTGGGAGGTGAGAGTCAAGAAGGCAGAGTAGAAGTAGGAAAGTACATGAGCGCCAGCCACAACCACCTCCAATTGCTGTAAAATATGACTCTAAACAAATTTTAGAGCTACAGAACATACAAAGTGAGAAAGAGAAACAAATCTCCAACTGAAGGCAGCCTGGCAGGCCAACAGCAAGGGTCTATCACAACAAGCTGGGAGCCGAGGCCAATCCTGCATGAGTTATGCCAAGCCCAGAGCAGCCCTGAACAGTGGCACAGACCAGCCAGAGCAGACTTCAGGAGAGTGAATCACCAGCAGCTGTGGCGGTTTCCAGACTTCTCAACCCATAAACACCAAAGAGTAAGTAAAAGATCAGTGGGAAACTCTGTTAGAAAAGGGGGACAGAAGAGCTCCATCTGGCCTATGTCCCTGGGGCGAGAAGTGGTGAAGCTGCCACTGCAGGTGCTGACTCTGGAACTCCTTGCCTGCAAATTGAGGGGGACCCAGAAATCATTCAGATGGTACTCACTCTTGCTTTGACCTGCTTGGATCTGGGTCGCTGTCCTGGGTTATGGTCCTGGGGTGTATGGCCAGTGTGCGAGAGCTTGTGGGGGCTACAGAAAGGGCACCTTCCTAATAGCTCCAGCAGCTGTGAAAACCCCAGTGATCTGGGACAAAGCTCTCCACTCTGGAAGCAGAGACTAACTCAAATGGCAAAAGAGGCCCAAAAAGCCAATGAGAAGAATGCCTTAAAAAGCCAATTTGCCATATAGAAAAGGAATTTCAAAAAATCATATCTTCAGAATTAGATTGGAGCAAATGGAAGCTAGTAACTTTATAAAAAATCAAGATACTATTAAACAGATCCAAACAAATGAAACAATAGAAGGCAATGTGAAATATCTCAATGGGAAAATGACTGACTTGGAAAATAGATCCAGGAGAGATAACTTAAAAATTATTGGACTACCTGAAAGCCATGATTAAAAAAAGAACCTAGAAATAATCCTCCAAGAAATTCTCAAGGAAAACTGCCCTGATGTTTTAGATCCACTTATCACCTCCTGAAAAAAAATCCCAAAAAGAAAACTCCTAAGAATATTATAGCCAGGTTCCAGAGTTCCCAGATCAAAAGAAAATATTACAAGCTGACAGGAAGAAACAATTTGAATACTGTGGAAACACAATCAGGACAACACAGGAACTGGCAGCTTCTACACTGAGGGATCAAAGGGCTTGGTATATGATATTCCGGAGGTCAAAGAAGCTAGGATTAAAACCAAGAATCACCTACCCAGCAAAACTGAGTATAATGCTTCAGGGAAACAATATGGTCATTCAATGAAACAGAGGACATTCAAGCATTCTTGATGAAAAAACCAGAATTGAACAGGAAATTAGACTTTCAAATACAAGAAGCATGAGAAGGTAAAGAGGAAAAAAAAACCATAACAAACTAATTAAAGTTGAACTATTTACAATCCTACATGGAAAAACGATAATTGTAACTCATGAGACTTTTCTCAGTATGAGGATAGCTGAAGGGAATATATATGTACATATATATGTATACATACATATGTTTATATAGGAGGGTGTATATGTGTATAAATACATGTCAGTGAGTGTATATATGTGTATACATAGACAGAGGGCACAGGATCAGTTGAATAGGAAGGGATGATAGCTAAAAAATAAAATTAAGAGGTGAGAGAGGAATAAAATGAGAGGAGATGGGGAGAGATAAAATAGGATAAATTATCTCATATAAAAGAGGCGAGAGAATACCGTTGCAATGGAGGGGAAGAACAGGAAGGTGAAAGGGAACGGGTCAACATTACTCTAATTGAATTTGGCTTAAGGAAGGAATAACATACACACTCATTTGGGTATCTTACCCTACAGGAAAGTAGGAGGGAAGGAGATAAGAAGGGGGATGATAGAAGGGAGGGCAGATTGCAGGTGAGGCTAGTTAGAAGCATACACTTTTGAAAAGGGATAGGGTCAAAGGACAAAACAGAATAAGTGGGGGACGGGATAGAATGGAGGGAAATATAGCTAGTCTTTCACAATGTATCTACTATGGACACGTTTTGCATAACTACACATGTACAACCTATATTGAATTGCTTATCTTTCCAGTGGGGGTGGGTGAGGAGGGAAGAAAGGAAAGAATCTAGAAATCAAAGTTTTAAAAAACAATTGTTTAAAAAAACTGTTTTTTCGGGGCAGCCAGGTGGCTCAGCGAGTAAGACCATCAGCTCCAGTGTTGGGATGACCTGGGGATCAAATCTGGGCTCAGATACTTAGCACCGCACCCAGAAATAACTGGCCGTGTAACCTTGAGCAAGTTACTTAACCCCAATTGCTTTAAAAAAAAAATGTTTTTTTACATGTAACTGGGAAATAAGATATACAGGCACTTAGGTATAAAAATCCATCTTGCCCTACTAGAAAGTTGC
>NW_027186455.1:76941-78947 GCF_028583685.1 Petaurus breviceps papuanus | reverse complement strand
GGGGGAAGGGGTATTCAGTAGGCTCATCATTTGGGGGTGGGAGGTAGGGGAAAGACGGGGAGAAAATTTGTAACTCAGAATCTTGTGGAAATGGATGTTGAAAACTAAAAAATAAATAAACAATTTAAAAAAAAAAAAGAACTACTTTGGGGGGGCGGAGCCAAGATGGCAGAGTAGAAGCATGACCTTCCCGCGGCTCTGGCTTCCACCTTCCCCAATCCATGTAAAAAGGGGACTCTAAACAAACTTTGGAGCTGCAGAACCCAAAAAATGACACAGTGAAGCTAACCTCCCACTGAGGACAGCCCAGCAGGCCGGCAGGAATCCAGCACAGTGCTCTGGGAGCCGAGCCCAGCCCCACACCAAGGCTTTAGCCTCAGAGTGGATCTGACCAGCCACCAGCCAGAGGGAATCCAGATCAGCAGCAGAGGTGGCAGTTTCCAGATTTATCAACACATAGATGCGAAGGACAAAGTGAGAGACCAGTGCAGTCTGGACTTTGGGACTAGTAAGTGGGAGTGTGTGACTTTTGCCCCCCAGAGAAAGAAGCCACTGAGACTCTAGCACAGACAGCCAGTGGCACGTAGTGGCTTCAGCTCCTGGCCTGCAGAGTGTAGGGGGACCAAGCACCAGTCTGAGGGGTAATCGCTCTTGCTTTAACCTGCTTGGATCTGGATTGCAGTCTAGGGTGGAGGTCCTGGGGTGTGTGTCCAGCTTGCCAGAGCATGTGGAGGCCTCAGAGAGGGCACCCATTTAATACCTCTGGCAGCTGAGAAAACCCCAGTGTTTGGGACGAAAGCTCTCCTGTCTGGTGGCGGAATCCTACTGTGGCAAAACGCCCAAAAGTCAAGTAACTGAGTGGCAAAATGAGCAGGCAAAGGAAACAAAGCAGACAGAAGATTCCAACATTAGACTCCTGTTTTGGGGACAGAAAGGAGCAAAGCATGGAACAGGAGGAAGACAGTGAAGTCAGAACTCCTGCACCAAAAGGAAAATATAAGCTGGTTACAGGCCATAGAGGACCTTAAGAAGCAGATAAGAGAAGTGGAGGAAAAATTGGGAAGAGAAATGAGAACAATGTAAGAAAATTATGAAATGAGAGTCAGCAGCCTGACTGAGGAAAATCACACCTTAAAGACTAACTCAAATGGCAAAAGAGGCTCAAAAAATGAGTAGAAGAATACCTTAAAAAGTCGAATCTGCCAGATGAGAAAAGAATCTCAAAAGCTCAATGAGGAGAATCATTGCTTCAGAATTAGATTGGAGCAAAAGGAAGCTAACGACTTTATGAGAAATCAAGATGCTGTTAAACAGATCCAAAACAAATGAAAAAATAGAAGGCAATGTGAAATATCTCATGGGAAAAACCACTAACCTGGAAAATAAATCCAGGAGAGATAATTTTAAAATTATTGGACTACCTGAAAGCCATGACCAAAGTAAGAACCTAGAAATCATCCTCCAGGATGTTCTCAAAGAAAATTTCCCTGATGTTTTAGTGCCAGAGGGCAAAATAGAGTTTGAAAGAATCCACCGATCACCTCCTGAAAAAGATCCCAAAAAAGAAAACTCCTAGGAATATTATAGCCAGGTTCCGGAATTCCCAGATTAAGGAGAGAATATTACAAGCAGCCAGGAAGAAACAATTTGAATACTGTGGAAACACAATCAGGATAACACAGGATCTGGCAGCTTCTACACTGAGGGATCGAAGGGCTTGGAATATGATATTCCAGAGGGCAAAGGAGCTGGGATTAAAATCTAGAGTCACCTACCCGGCAAAACCGAGTATCATGTTTCAGGGGAAAATATGGTCATTCAGTGGAATAGAGGACTTTCAAGCATTCTTGCTGAAAAAACCAGAGTTGAATAGAAAATTTGACATTCAGATACAAGAAGCAAGAGAAGCATGAGAAGGTAAACAGGGAAAAGAAATCATAAGGAACTTATCAAAGTTGAACTATTAACATTCCTACATGGAAAAACAATAACTGTAACTTATGAAA
>NW_027186455.1:50967-76841 GCF_028583685.1 Petaurus breviceps papuanus | reverse complement strand
ATATATATATATATATATATATATATATATATATATATATATGTCTATATATGAGGGTATATGGGCATATGAATACATATGTGAATGTGTGTATATATGTTTACAGGTATACATAGAGAGAGGGCATAGGACCAATTTAACAGGAAGGGATGATACTTAAAAGGTGAAATTAAGAGGTGAGAGGAATATGATGAGAGGAGATGGGGAGAGAGATTGGGGTAAACTATCTCATACAGAAAAGGCAAGGGAAAATGGTTACAATGGAGGGGAAGAATAGGAAGGCAAAAGGGAATGGGTCAACCTTATTCTCATCGAATCTGGCTTGAGGAGGGAGTGAAATACACACTAAATAGGGTATCTCACCCTCCAGGAGAATAGGGGTTGGAATGGGATGAGAGGGGGGATGATGGAAGGGAGGGCAGGCTGGGGGGGGGGGGAGGGAAACTGGAAGCACCTACTTTTGAAAAGGGATGGGATAAAAATAGAGAACAGAATAAGTGGGAGATGGGATAGAAGGGAGGGAAATATAGTCAGTCTTTTACAATATATCTACTATGTTATTGTTTTGCATTAGCCACACATGTACAACCTATACTGAATTGCTTATCTTCCCAGTAAGGGTGGGTGACAAGGAAGAAAAGGAATGAATCTGGAATTGAAAGTTTTAAAATCAAATATTCAAATATATATATATATATATATGTATATGTGTGTGTGTGTATATATATATACTATTATTAAATCTTAAATGTAATTGGGAAATAAGATATACAGGCACTGAGGCATAGAGATCCATTGGAAAAGTCGAAAGGGTTATGGGAGAAAATACTGGAGAGAGCAGATTGGAGGAGGGGATATCCTGTGGGACTGCTATTTTCGGGTGGTGGGTAGGGGAAAAACAAAGAGAAAATTTGTAACTCAAAATCTGGCTGAAACAAATGATGTAAATCCTAAGTTAATAAAGCATTAAAAAAAAGAACTACTTTGGCTGTGCCCCATAATTTTTGGCATATTATCACTCCTATCATTCTCGTTACCAAAATTATTATTTCTATGACTTGTTCTCTGACCCACTTATTCTTTCAAATTACATTAGTTTCCAATTAATTTTCAATCTCTCTTTCCACTGCCCTTTATTGAAAGTAATTTTTATTGCATCATGATCTATTTCTGCTTTTCTACATTTTGTTGACAGGTTTTTATGCCCTAACACATGGTCAATTTTTGTATAGGTGTCATGTACCACTGAGAAAATGTATATTCTTTCTATTCTCATTCAATTTTCACCAAAGGTCTGTGACATTTACTAGAATTCTATTCACCTTAACTTCTTCTTGTTTTTTGATTAGATTTATTTAGTTCTGAGAAGGGAAAGTTGAGTTTCTCCTGTAGTATAATTTTACTGTGTATTTCCTCCTGTAACTCATTTAACTTCTCCTTTAAGAATCTGAATGATATACTACTTGATGCATACATGTTTATTATTGGTATTACTTCATTATCTATGATACTTTATTTTTAGCAACATATAGTTTTCCCTTCCTTATCTTTTTCAATTAGATCTATTTTTGCTTTTGCTTTGCCTGAGATCATGATCACTACCCGTGCTTTTTTTTTCACCTGAAGCATAACAGATTCTGCTCCAGGCCCTTCACTCTATGTGTGTTATCTGTGCTTCAAGTGTGTTTCTTGTAAAAAACATATTGCAGGATTCTGATTTTTAATTCACTCCACTACCCACTTCCACTTTAGGGATGAGTTCATACTATTCACAATTACAGTTACAATTGTATTTCTCTCCATTCTATTTTTCCTGTATCCTTCTCTCTCTCTTACCTCTCATCTTCTCCCTCTTCACAGATGTTTTATTTCTGATCACCCCTCCCCCAACCTGCCCTCATGGAAGTATCAGTCTCTGCACCCCTCCTCTTATCTTCACCCCTTTTTACTTCCCCTAAGGGGTAAGATAGATTTCTATGCCCAACTAAGTATGTGTGTTATTCCCTCTTTGAGTCAATTCTGATAAAAGGTTGAAGCACTGCTGGTCACTCTCTTCATCCTTCCCCATTGTAATAACTCTTTCACACCTCTTTTATGTGAGATAATTTACCCTACTCTATCTCTCCCTTCCCTCTTCTCCCAGTGCCATCTTCTTACCCCTTAATTTTGGTTTTTCTAGATATCATACCATCATAATCAACTCATCACATCCACACCCTCTATGTATATATACACTATATAACAAAATTCTCAAGAGTTACAAATATCATTTTGCCATGTAGAAATATAAACAGTTTAATCTTAATCTTATTGAATCCCTAATGTATTCTTTCCTGCTTATCTTTTTATGCTTCTAAGACTTGTATTTGAAAGTCAAAATCATATTCAACTCTGGTCCTTTCATTAGGAATGCTTCAAAGTTCTCTATTTCACTGAATGTCTATTTTTACCCCTGAAAGATTATACTGTTATGCTGGGTAAGTGATTGTTGCTTATAATCCTAGTTCCTTTGTTTTCTGGAATATCATATTCCAAGACCTCCAATCTTTTAAAGAAGAAGCTGCTAAACCCTGTGTTATCCTAACTGCATCTCCATAATATTTAAATTGCTTCTTTCTGGCTCCTTACATTATTTTGCCCTTGACCTGGAAGCTCTGGTATTTGGCTATGATATTTTGGGAGCTTTAAGCTGGGCATCTCTTAAAGGAGGTGATTAGGTGGATTCTTTCAATTTCTATTTTGTCCTCTGGTTCTAGTATAGCAGCACAGTTTTCCTTGATAATTTCCTGAAAGAGGATATCTAGGCTCTTTTTTTGATCATGGCTTTCAGGTAGTACAATAATTCTTAAATAATTTCTTCTCAATCTATTTTCTAGATAAGATGTTTTTTCAATAGGAAATTTATCATTTTTCATTTTTTAAATTTTGTTTTATCATTTCTGGATGCCTCGTGGAGTCAGCTTCTACTTGCCCAGTTCTAATTTTTAAATAATTATTTTCAAAAAATAAAATAAAATAATTATTTTCTTCAGTGAATTTTTGTACCACCTTTTCCATTTGACCATTCTATTTTTTTTTTTTGTTATAAACTATTTATTAACAGACAAGGCCAGTGAAGTAGTTTACTTCTTCTTGGACACACCCACAGTGCGACCCCTGCGGCCTGTAGTCTTGGTGTGCTGGCCTCAGACCCAGAGACCCCAGAAATGCCGAAGCCCACGATGTGCCCGAATCTTCTTCAGTCGCTCCAGATCTTCACGAAACTTATTGTCCAGACCGTTGGCCAGAACCTGGCTGTATTTTCCATCCTTTACATCCTTCTGTCTGTTAAGGAACCAGTCTGGAATCTTGTATTGCCAGGGATTCTGCATGATGGTGATCACACGCTCCACCTCATCTTCAGTGAGCTCACCAGCCCTTTTGGTGAGGTCAATGTCTGCTTTCCTCAATACTACATGGGCATATCTTCGACCCATACCCTTGATGGCTGTGATGGCAAAAGCTATTTTCCGCCTTCCATCAATGTTGGTGTTGAGCACTCTCAAAATGTGCTGGAACTTCTCGGGGATTACAAGAGACATGGCTGCAATGGCGGCGTGAGAGCCTTCTCTGGAAGAGCTTGACCATTCTATTTTTTAAGGACTTGTTTTCATCAGTGATTTTCTTGTATATCTTTCTCTATTCTTTTACCACACTGTTGGTTCTTTTCCATGATTCTCTTTCATTACTCTCATTTCTTTTCCCAATTTTTCTTCTATTTTCCCTATTTGCTTTTTAAAATCCTTTCTGAACTTTTCCAGGAGTTCATTGTTGGGCCTTAGGTCAGTTTACATTTTTCTTTGAGGCTTTACATGTAGTCATTTTGATTACTATCCATTTTTCAATTTGTATCTTGATCTTCCTTGTCACCACAGTAACTTTCTATGGTCATATTCTTTTTTTGTTCATTCTTTTTCTGCCTATTTTGTAACTTTGTACATTTTATGCAAAAGCTGAACTTTTCTCCTGAACTTCCCCAAGCTTCTTGTGCCAGGAATCAGGGTCTTGGTGCTAGCTTGTACAGGGCCTCGGGACCTATTGGCTGACAGGCACTGGAGGGAGGGGAGCCACCCTGATGGCTTGCCCTAGGGATGGGGTCTCATTGTTGGTCTGCTCTGAGGAGGGTCTAATCACTGACCTGTCTGGAGGGGGGAAGGGGAATGGGGCTCTCTCCACCGACCACCTCAGGAGACAGTTTTACTATTAGCCAGCAATAAGGAAAGGACACTGCTGGGGGGGGGGGGAGGGGGGGGTCAGGAGGGGGGTGGCTGCATTAGGGATGGGCCCTCACCATGCTGCTAGTCTGCAGGAATTCCTGGCTTGTCTCAGGATTCAAACCTTGCTGGGACTTGGGGCTTCCCTTCAGTCGCCCGAGAGTGCAGCCTATCACTGCTACTCTCCAATTGAGCTGCCAACCAATTCAGAGAGACAGACCTTTCCTGTTGACTCTCCAAGCTGTCCTGGGTTGGTAAGTTGCTTCATCCCTCCAAAATTGGTTCTAAGACATTTTTCAAGGATGTTTAGAGAGAAATTTGAGAAGGCTCAAATGAGTTCTGCCTCACTCCACCATCATGGCACCGAAAGATTACTGCGCACATTTTTAAAAAATGCTTCATTGACCCTCTTTTCCCATTTTTGGCAACCCTATAATTAGATGTCCTCTCCCTCCCCCCTCTTCACTCTTCACTCTCCCTTCACCCACTTCACTCTGTGTGTGTATACAAACACATACATATATATGCATATACACATATGTTTTTAAATTATAACAAATATGTCTAATTTTCTTAAAATTTCACATGGTTCTAAAAACATATGTTTCATTCCACATTGAGTCCATTATATTTTCATTTATTGTTGTATATTTTATCATCAATTCCCAGAAATCAGGTTGATCACTCCATTGAACTCAGTTCCTAATTTTTCAAAGTTGTTTTCCTTCATGATGCCGTTATCATATAAGCTGCTCTGCTACTTCTGCTTACTTCATTCTGTCACACATCTCAGATTTGTCTGAAACTTTCCACTCTCATATGGTGTAATACAATAATATTCCTTTATGTTCATATGCCAGAGTTTGTTCAACTATTCACCAAAGGACAGGCACCCTTTTAAGTTCTAGTTCTTTGATACCACAAAATGTGACTATAAACATTCCTTTAATCATAGTTCCTTTTATCCTTTTGAGATTTTTTGGAATCCTAATTGTTAGACAAAGTATTAGCTAGCCTTCAAAGCTACGTATCATTGCAAATTTAATAAACATGCCATCTAAGTGCTTTTACTCTAAACATTAATAAAAATGTTGAACAGAAAATATCCATCAACTTAGACAAGTCATTCAATCTGCCAATTTTCTGTTGCATGACAAATGAACAGAATTAAATAACTTTTAAGACTGTAGAATAAAAATGATCGGGGCCGGGGCAGCCAGGCAGCACAGCGAGTAAGAGTACTGGCCCCAGAGTCAGGATGACCTGGGGGATCGAATCCCGGGCTCAGACACTTAGCACCCACCCAGAAATACCTGGCCGTGTAACCTTGAGCAAGTTACTTAACCCCAATTGCTTAGGGGCGGCCAGGTGGCTCAGTGAGTAAGAGCACCGGCCCCAGAGTTAGGATGACTTGGAATCAAATCTGGGCTCTGATACTTAGCACCACACCCAGAAATAACTGGCCGGGTAGCCTTGAGCAAGTTACTTAACCCCAATTGCTTCAAAAAAAAAAAAAAAAAGATCGGGGTGGCCAGGTAGCACAGTGAGTAAGAGCACCAGCCCCAGAGTTGGGATGACTTGGGATCAAATCCGGGCTCTGATACTTAGCACCACACCCAGAAATAACTGGCCATGTAACTTTGAGCAAGTTACTTAACCCCAATTGCTTAAAAAAAAAAAAAAGAAAAAGATCATGTAAAAAGGCAGCCTTGTCACATTCAATCCAACAATGATCAAAAGTGGGCATGAAATCAATCCATCAATCAATTAATAAGCATCTATAAAGCACTATGTGGCAGGCACTATGCTAAAAATGCTGGAGATACAAAGAGGCAAAACACAGTTCCTGCCCTTAACTTCAATCTAATGGGAGAGACAACATACAAACAAATATATGCAAAGCAAGCTATATACAGGATAAATGTGAAATAATTAAGATGAAAAATGCTGGAATTAAGATGGGTTAAGGAAAGTTTCCTACAGACAGCAGGATTTTAGCTGTGTCAGACTTAAAGAAAGCCAAAAGACCAGTAGTCAAAGAGGAGGACAGAGTATGTTCCAGGTATGGGAGACAGTCAGAGAAAATTCCCAGAGTCAAAAGATGGGAGTGTCTCATTCATGGAATAGTCAGGAGGCCAGTGTGACTGGAATAAACATATGTGTCATCGAATAAGGTGTAAAATGCAGAACAGGGCTAGGTAATGAGGGTGGATTAAAAAAAGGAAGAATTAAAAGGACAGAAAGAAAAAGTACAAAAAAGGATCAGGGTCAGTGTGAGTGGAAGAGATGATGAGCAGTGATTTGGAAAATGATTGTTTCAATTACAAATCACTAGTAATTATCATACTCCTCTTTTCCAGCAATACCTTTTTTTTCTCTGGGGGGAGTGAGATTGGAGGTGGGGAAGAGAAGAGGTGAAAATGGTAATCATAAAGGGCAGGAAGAGAGGTGACAAACATGGCAAATGTAAATTATATAGGAGAATATTGTGGAAGGTAATATATAATAATCATAACTATTAATGTGAATGGGATGAACTCACCTAAAATATAGAAGAGGAAATCATAATGGATTAGAAATCTGAATACAATAATATGAAGTTTATAATTTAAAAGAAATAATAAAACATGAAACAAAGAATTACAAAAGATTAAAATGAGGAGAATTTACTATGCTTCAGGTGAATTCAGAAAGTGTAATAAATCATTAGTTCGGGCAAGGCAATAGCAGATCAGAAATATTTTCTAAAAATAAACATGTAAATTATATCATGTATAAAATCACCATGGACAATGAAATATGACCAAAACTTAAATAATGAAATAAAATCAATGCACCAAATGTACCTGCCCATCTTTCCAACCTAGATAAATCTAACAAAAGATAAACAAGAAATTTAGAACTCGAATATAAATGAGTTTGTATGCATGTATCATCTCAAGTTTGAGATGACTGTATGTATGTATCATCTTAAATTTGAGAGGATAAGTAAGCCCTTTGGCAATTACTGATGTATGTATAATGGAATGTTTACAAATGTTGGCTTTCCAAGTAACTGGCTGGGAAAATGACAAACAGTGTAAATATTGTGGAAACATAATCAGGATGACACAAGATTTAGCAGCTTCTACATTAAGGGACAGAAAGGGTTTGAAATACAATATTCCAAAGGTCAAAGGAGCTAGGATTAAAACTAAGAATCACTCACCCAGCAAAACTGAGTATAATCATTCAGAGGAAAAAATGGAAATTCAATGAAATAAAGGACTTTTAAGTATTCTTGATATGAAGACCAAAGCTGAATAGAAAATTTTACTTTCAAATACAAGACTCAAGAGAAACACGAAAAGGTAAACAGAAAAGAGAAATCATAAAGGACTTATTAAAGTTGAACTGCTTACATTCCTATTTGTAACTCATGAGGCCATTCTCAGTATTAGAGTAATTGGAGGGAACATATACATAGAGACACAGGGTGGGGCACAGGGTGAGTTGAATATGAAGGGATGATACCTAAAAAATAAAATTAAAGAGTACCATACCAATCAATCTACCAAAAAATTACTTTATAGAGCTAGAAAAAGTAGTAACAAAATTCATTTGGGAGAACAAAAGGTCCAGAATATCAAGGGAATTAATGAAAAGAAATGCTAGGGAAGGTGGTCTAGCCATACCAGATTTTAATCTGTATTATAAAGCAGCAGTCTTCAAAACTACTTGGTACTGGCTGAGTAGTGGATCAGTGGAATTGGGTACATGAGACTCAGCAGTCAATGACTATAGTAATCTACTGTTTGATAAACCCAAAGACCCAGTTTTGGGGATAAGAACTCACTATTTTACAAAAACTGCTGGGAAAACTAGAATATAGTATGGCAGAAACTGGGCATAGACAATATTATCTAACACTGTATAACAAAATCAAGTCTAAATGGGTACACAATCTAAGTATAAAGGATGATACCGTAAGCAATCTGGGAAAGCAAGGAATAGTTTACCTGTTAGATTTATGGAGAAGGGAAGATTTTATGACCAAACAAAAGTTAGAGAGCATTATAAAATGCAAAATGGATAATATTGACTACATTAAATTGAAAAGTTTCTGTACAAACAAAGCCAATGTAACCAAGATTAAGAGGGAAGTGGAAAATTGGGAAACAATTTTTACAACCAGTGTCTCTGATAAAGTCCTCATTTCTAAAATACACAGAGAATTGAATCACATCTATAAGAATACAAGTCATACCCCAATTGATAAATAGTCAAAGGACATGAACAGACAGTTTTCAGAGGAAGAAATTAAAGATATCTATAAGCATTTGAAAAAATGCTCTCAATCACTATTGATTAGAGAAATGCAAACCAAAACAACTCTGAAGTACCACATCTCACCAGTCAGGATCACAAAACAGGAAAATGATAAATGCTGGAGAAAATGTGGGAAAATTGGAACACTAATGCATTGTTGGTGGAGTTCTAAACTGATTCAACCATTCTGGAGAGCAATCTGGAACTATATTCAAAGGGCTATAAATAAGTGCACACCCTTTGACCCAGCAATACTACTTCTAGGGTTGTATCCAATGAGATCATAAAAGTGGGAGGAAGACCCAAATATAAAAAATGTTTACAGCACCTCTTTTTGTGGTGGCAAAGAATTGGAAACTAATGGGATACCCATCAATTGGGGAATGGCTAAACAAGTTGTGGTATATGAATATAATGGAATACTATTGTGCTATAAGAAATGAGGAGCAAACGGGCTTCATATTTACCTGGAGAGACTTATACAAACTGATGTTGAGTGAGAAGAGCAGAACCAGGAGAAATTTGTACACAATTACAGACCCAACATATGTGTGACGACTAACTTTGACAGACTGCTCAGCAATGCAAGGTTATAAGACAACTCCAAAAGACTCATGATGGAAAGAGATGTATACATTCAGAGAAAGAACTACAGAATTTGAATGCAGATTGAAGCAAACTACCTGCTCTCTTTCTTTTTCTTGTTTGGTTTTGTTTCCTCTTTCCCACTGTTCATTCCATCAGTTATAATCCTTCTTTACAACCTGACTAAAGTCTACTGTGAAAGTATTTGCAGAAAAAAAAAATAAATTAAATTAATGAGTGAGAAGGAGAAAGGGAGAGGTAGAATGGGGTGAATTATCTCACATAAAAGAAGCAAGAAAAAGCTTTTACACTGGAGAGGAAGAGGGGAGAGGTGAGAGGGAATTAGTGGACCTTATTCTCATCAGATTTGGCTTAAGGAAGGAATAACATACACACTCAATTGGATATAGAAATCTATCTTACTCTACAGGAAAGTAGAGGGAAGGGGAGAAGGGGGAGGGGATGATAGAAGGGAGGACAGATTGGAGAATGGGTAGTCAGAAGCAAACACATTTGAGGAGGGACAGGGTCAAAGGAAAGAACAGAATAAATAAGGAGCGGCATAGGAGGGAGGGAAATATAGTTAGTCTTTCACAACATGATGATTATGAAAGTGTTTTGCATAACTACACATGTATAACCTATATCAATATGCTTGCCTTCTCAATGAGGGTGGGTAGGGAAGGAAGAAGAGAGAGAATTTGGAACTCAAAAACTTTAAAAACAAACGTTAAAAATTGTTTCTACATGCAACTGGGAATTGGATATACAGGCAATGGTATATAGAAATCTATCTTGCCCTACAGGAAAATGTAAGAGAAGGGGATAAAAGAAGGGGAGGGAGGTGTGACAGAAGGAAGGGCAGACTGGGGGAAGGGGTAATCAGAATGCACACAGTCTTGGAGTGGTGTAAGGGGAGAGTTGGGGAGAAAATTTGGAACTCAAATTCTTGTCGAAGTGAATGTTAAAAACTAAGTTAATTAATAACACTGAAAAAAATTCAAAACACACCAAAAAGTTGGCTTTTTAGAACATAAAAGCATTATAAACAAGTGTAGAAAAGAAGTATTACTAAAGAAATCTTTTAGATATCAAATGCATTAAAACCCTGAGAAATATGCAGAAAGCAAAAATATTAAACATATACTTTATTGACCACAGTGCAATAAATATTGGAAAGAACAAAGTGCCTTTGAGGAAAAGATTCAAACTTAAATAAAATCTAAATAATTTGATACTAAAGAACAGCTGGCTCAAAGGATAAAACAGAAAAATTGATACTTTCATCAAAAAATGACACTAATGAAAACCATAATGAATCTTCTGTGATGAGGCCAAAGCAGTCATATTGAGGAAAATTTTTCTCTCTTAACACTTGCATCAATAAAACAAAGAATAGATCAAAGAATTGGGTGTGCAACAACAAAAATAGGAAAAGAACAAATAAACATGAAAATGAAATCCAAAAAAGTCAAGACCTGAATTCATATTTAGCCTCAGACACTTAACTAGCTGTGTGACCCTAGGCAAGTCACTTAGTCTCTGTCTGCTTCAGCTTCCTCAACTGTAATATGACGATAACAACAGCACCTACCTCCCAGGGTTGTTTTGAGGATAAAATGAGATAATATTAGTAAAGCACTTAACACAGTACCTGGCACATATTAGACACTTAATAAGTGCTTGTTTGTTTGTTTCCTTCCTTCTTACCCTAAAGAGATCAAAAAGAGAGGGAAAGAACCCATATATAGAAAAATATTCATGGAAATACTTTTTGTTCACAAAGAACTGGAAAATAAGGAGGTTCTCATCAATTGGGAAATTGTTCAACAAATTATGGTCTATATTAATGTAACAATATTATCGTACAATTAGACAAAATGAAAGGAAATACTTCTTTTTCCTTTAATGTAAGACTCAGTTTTATTCTACAAGTCATCCTCTCAATCTGAACAGAAAGGAAAAAGGGAAGGTATTATAGGTGTTTTATGCGGTAAATAATATCAAACACGATCAACTGTGTCAACTGGTTTTGTTTAAATGGTTTAAATGTTTTTCTTTGTTACAAGGAAGGATTCAATGGGAGGATACATATAATAGGAAGATAGCTTTGCCATAAAAAGCAAAAGTCAACAATAAAATAAAATAAATCCAGAATTTTAAAAAAAATCAGACTCAACTAAAATACAAATACAAAATACTACTGCTATAGCTCCTTCCTCCTAAAAATGACAAATATACACCCTTCCCCAAGATAGTAATCTTCTGTTAAGTCTATTGGAATTTTAGCAGGGAACAGAATCCAATAGCCTTATGCTCCTTAATAATATCATGATGTGATTGTATGTGAAACATAAAATGAAGTTATAGAGTTATTTAGAGTACAACCAAACAAAATCAATCAACAAATATTTAATAAATGTGCCTAATATGGGACAGGCACCAAACTAGAAGCTGAGAGAAACAAGTTCAAAAAATGAAACAATACCTACTCGTGGTGAGCTTACTCTCAAAACATGCACTGTTTCATTAGAATAAAGACTAGTCATACAACACAAAACTCAAAGACTTCCACTGATACATACATCTAAGGCAAATATCTTCTTTCAAAAACAATAATATTATAGATAATATAAGTAATGCCTTTTAAGTATAACCCCAATTTTGCATACACATTGCAAAGAAAGTTTTCAAAATAATAAATTATCACTCAAGCATAAAGTCTCACTGCTTTTCAAATATACTATTCAATGTTCTTCCCTGGGAGATAAGCATAGGGGTCATCTATAATAAAGTGGTATTTCTTCAAAATGTTATAAGGCTTTGTAAAAGAATTCTCTTCCATGGAAGCACATATATAACTATTCAGTTCCATCTAAACTATTGCTTATTCCACAGTTGTCTAATAAAAATTATCTTTCAGAAGCACTTTGAACTTCATTTTTCTCCTCCTCACTTGAATTTTCTTTAGTGTATATACTAAGTACAAATTTATATAGTGAATTCTATATTATTTACACCAAGAAAAACATGTTTCACACTAAAAGAAAAAAAGTCTTCTCACTGCCTAAATGATAGGTAGTGGGGAACAGTAGAATAAACTGACTAATAAAAATGAAAAAGGGTTCAGGAATTAGCCAAGCAGTAACCATAATGGGAATGCCTCACAGGAATCGGCTAGGCTGGGATCCATATAAGTAAACTGGGAGGTCGTATCCTAATTACTTGAAGTCACCATAGTGGTTAATAATTTTCTTCTATATAGAGATTAGACACCATGCACTTAGTATTATAGAAAAATAATACTAATAACCAACCTTAGCTCCAGGAAGTACTTCATTTTGCTTTAATGTAAGGCTCAGTTCCATTCTACCAATCATCCTCCCAATCTGAACAGGGGCAGAGGGTGCTACCTCTGGTAAATTTCTCGTGAGCTGTGGGTGTGGTTCATAAACAATTTTTGGATTCCAGCTAGGTGAAAGTTTTGGTTCAGTTTCCTATAGAATGCAATAAGAAAAGGTAATATGTTAGCAAATTATGAAAACCATATTACTCTAAAAAAAAAACAATATTCAAGAAAGCAGAGAGCAAACACAGTAAAATATTAGCAGAAAAGCTGGTATAAACCAAATTAGGAGAAAATAATACTTTGAAAAAAATCAGGTCTTTTTTTTTTTTTTAAGTACGGGGGATAGCTAGATAGTGCACTGAATAGAGGAGTGGCCCTAGAGTCAGGAGGCCCTGAGTTCAAATATGGCCTCAGACACTTAACACTTACTAGCCAAGTGATCTTGGGCAAGTCACTTAACTCCAACTGCCCTCCAAAAAAGCAAAAAATAAAGACAAGTACATGAAAATCCTTCTCAGTACAAGTATAACACCAGATTACGAAACCCTAATTATATGAAAACTTGTAGCCTGAAAACAGTAAACTGGAAGGTAACTTTGTAGTATAAAATCATTTTCTGCTTTACAAAAAGATTCCCCAGTTTCTTTCATTTGCAAGTGTCTCTACACTGCTTTTAAAGAATAATCTAATTTACAAAAAAAAAAAAAGACTTGCATACAATTATTTAATCTACACTGTAAAAGATTCTTTGATTTATTCTTTTCTTAATAAAAGGGAAAGTATCTTTAACTGACACATTTTCAATTTAATTCAAATTTTTTTCAAAAAACCTTTTCTAAGCACTTACTGTGTGTAACAGGCTACAATAGAAATTGAATAATATAGAGAAGGTAATTGCAGAGAGAAATTATCATGAATTCCATTTTGGACATGACTTTGAAATGGCAAAAAGACATCTAAGTAGAGATGTTCAGCAGGCAGCTGACTATAATTTAAGAGAGATTAGGATTAAAAGACTAGAGTTAATAGTTACAAAGACCTGGGTTTGGATCCTGCCTTAGACTTTGTGTACTAGCTGAATAACCCTGGGCAACTTATGTAATCTCTTTGGTCCTCAATTTCCTCATCTCTAAAAGGAGGGAATTGGACTCAATGACCTATAAATCCCTGCTAACTCTAAATTTATGCTCCTATTACTAAATATTTAAATTTGGGAGTCAGCTATGTAGAGGGAATGAAATTCAGAGAAGTCGGTGAAATCACCAAGGAAAAGTACAGAGAAACAGAAAACAGAGTCTTGGAAAACTCCTACAAGCAGGCAGGAGATGGACTATGTTGCAACCAAGGAGAATGTAAAAGAACAGTCAAGAAGGTAGGCGTAGCAGGTAGGAGTCTCTAGAGAGAATAGTGTCACATAAGAAAGGGAGAGTTGGTACTGACAAAATAGATGCAGTGAACTTTCTAGGATGACAGGGTCTGTGAAAACTTTTGAAAGACAAAGGAAGACCCAAACATGTCTGTAAGGAAGAAGCTGGTATAAAAAGTAAGACACAAGGAGCTCTCAGAAAAAAAAGAAAGGTACATACGAGTAAAGGAGAAGGGAGCTTGGCAAGGAGAACTACAAGAAGACAAGAACAGATGAAGATTTAAAGGGATTCTAGGATGTAGTCTAAGACAGATAAAAGAGCTGAAGAAAAATGGTCTCTTATTTTCTTAGGATAGAAGGATAAAGGTGGTACAGTGGATAGACTTGAAATAAGGATGAAGTGAGTTCAAATCTTGCCTTAGACACTTACTGGCTCTGAAACTGGGCAAATCACTTAACCTTAGTTTAAGTGAGTCTTTAACTCAGTCTCGGTTGCCCTTATCTGTAAAATAGAAATAGCCTATACATCAAAGGTTTATTGTAAGAATCAAATGAGAAATATACATAAAGAAATCTATAAATCTTAAAAAGTATTAGATAAAACATTAATTATTATATGCAGTCTTCTGCTTTGAGGGCATTAATGAGTGACACTGGGAGCTTCAGGAAGAAGAAGAAAGTTTAGAATGGTTGATATGTGGGGAGTGATTAAAAAGCCATTTAAGGAAAAATAAAGAAAAACTTGCTAGGGATATTATCCCTACAAATATAGGGATGTAAACATTTTCCATTTTAAGTCTAGAAAATCTTTAAAAGAATTATCAATATAAGGCTTATTTTTATTCTCTCATACACCAGACATACCTAAATAATTAAAGAGTTATAAAGGCTAATTTCATCAGTGCAAGTCACTGCTTCCACCAGTGTCTCCATACCTCAGCAGACAACTTTCTGTGACTTGCTTTAAATGCAAAAATTCACCACCAGGTGATGAGTGCCTGATAATGAACCTCTCTAAACTTAGTTAAGCCACAACATGTACAAAAGACAAAATCATGCCTTGTCCATACTCAAAGCCTTTTCAATTTGATAGGATACTATTAAGGTCTGCAGTCCACCCCCATAGACTTAAAGAACCTAGGATCATGGCTACTCCACAATGAGAAGTCATAGTACTTCCACAAACGATATTATAATAAATGTGGGGGAAAGGTAGTGTTCCTCATTCAAACTTTTAAACAACTGTTATTAACATATTTGCTTTACCACTGGTGCAGTTGAAGACCCTGGAGAAGATTTTGCTGATGCAGAAAACTCATCCCAAAAGACAGAGACTCCAGAAAGCTGAAGTAGCTTGTGAGCAAAAGCCGTAGGCTGATGTACATTGATTCCAGAGCATTCATCAGCAGTTTCATCACAATACATAGTTCTGAAAAATAAAAGCCAAAATAAAGGATTTTTTTTCTTACAAAGTTACCAAGAACATCATCCACTTACTATTCCATTAAACGTATAGACAAGAGGGGGAGGGGAGAAAATTTGAAACTCAAGGAATTGTAGAATTGAATCTTGTAAACTAAAAGTAAACAAATTAATAAAGATGAAAATATATTTTTAAAAAATGTATGGACAAGTTATTTAACAGAAAGTCTTCAATAATGGGTACTGCTCATGATATTCCAGTAAAGTATACTTTATTATAATGAACCATTAAAAAGAAAATATAAATAATTTCTTAGGGTCTTAAATTTTAGGAACTATGACTTTATGAGGTAGATTTCATGAAGGTAACAATACTCTGTTCTCCAATAGAACATCACTTGGTACTATTATCAAAGTCAGAATAGTAAATTGCAGAGTTTGTCCTACTTTTATACAAAATGGCAGAACAGGGGAGGCTAGGTGGCACAGTGAATAGAGCACTGGCCCTGGAGTCAGGAGGACCCAAGTTCAAATTTGGCCTCAGACACTTAACACTTACTAGCTGTAGGACCTTGGGGAGTGACTTAACCCCAATTGCTCTGCCTTCCCCTTCCAAAAAAAAGGAAAAGTAAAATGAAAGAACTAGATATTTCTTTTTTCTGATACCCTCCCCCTCAATTCAGTGTCCCCCTTCTTTTACGTATGCTGATGCTTTCAAACTGTGGGCTGGAGAAGACTTTTGAGAGGCCCCTGGATAAGAAGGAGATCAAATCAGATACTACTTGAAGAAATTAATGCTGGGGAAGATGGTGGAAGTCAGAAAATTCTGACCTCTCAAGATTTTCCCCCACAAAACAGTTAAAATAGCACCATAGGGCAAACAAAGTATGGGCGGAGATAAATAAGAACAGGGGCTTAACCACAGTAACCCTGGACAATTAGAGAAGATCTGGAAGAAAAAATTTCAGAGGTTTTGTCCCAGTGAAGAGTAAACACCCCCAGGCTAGGTTCCATTTTAACAGCCAGTGGCTAGCCCCTTAAACAACAGGAGGCAAAGTCCCAGGTTAGTTGGTTTGAGAGGCTACCTCTGCCCAGCCACCAGAATTTTTACCCCAGGACTAGTGAGAGGAGTTGGGCATCTGAGCCTTCCTCCGCTGACCAGGAATGACAGACCCAGCTGTGCTGCAGGGAGTGGCAGGGTCGAGAAGGAAATAGAACACACCCGCCAGGTGAGTGAAGAAGCAGTGGGGCAGAAAGACCCTGGCTGTGGGCACTTACAGGAGGCTGGAGGATTGGCTTTGGTTTTAGGCTAGAGGGAAGAACTAAAGATCTGGGACAAGGGGCACCATTTCCCACACCCCAGGGCTAGAGGTGACTACAAATAATTAGGGTATTACCACACACACACACACACACACACACAAAATGCACAGGCAAAGGAGAAAGAATCCAACTACAGAAACCTATTTTGGGAAAAGAGATGACCAGGGTTCATCTTCAGAGAAGGATACTGAAGTAAAGAAACCCCCAAAAGAGTAACATCAAATGGTCAGCTGTCCAAAAAGAATTCATAGAAGATATTTAAAAAGACTTAAAAAATCAAATGATAGAGATGGAGGAAAAACTAAAAAAGAAAATAAGAATCCAAAAAAAAAAAAAAAACAAGAAGGGTATGAAAGAAAAGTTAACCAATTAGAAAAGGAGATTCAGAATCTTAAGGAAGAAAATGACACCTTGAAACTTAAAATTGGGCAGAATGAAGCCAATGAAATTACAAACGAACAAGAAAAGATTAAAACAAAATATAAATAATGAAAAAATAGAAGAGAGTGAAACATAAGAAAAACAACAGATTTGTAGAATAGATCAAGAAGAGAAAACAAAAATAACTGGAATAACTGAAAATTATGATGAAAAAAGAATCTTGATACAATAATACAAGAAATAATCAAAGAAAACTATCTTGAAGTATTAGAACAAAGGTGGGTGGGGGAAATAGAAATAGGAAAAAATCCATCTATCACCACTTAAAAGAGATCCTATTAAAGACTCATAGGAATATCAGTCAAATTCCAAAACCCCCAGCTAAAGGAAAAAAATATTAAAAGCATCAAGATAGGGGGCGGCTAGGTGGCACAGCAAGTAGAGCACTGGCCCTAGAGTCAGGAGGACCTGAGTTCAAATCCAGCTTCAGACATTTAACACTTACAAGCCATGTGACCTTGGGCAAGTAACTTAACCCCAACTGCCCTCCAAAAAGAAAAAAAAAGCATCAAGATTAAAGCAATTTAAATATAATAGTGTCACAATTAGAATCACAAGATCTAGCTGCAGAGACATTAAAGGACCAAACTATAGGTCTTGTAACACAATATATCAAAGAGCAAAAAGAACTAGGACTCCAGCCAAAAATATACCCTGCAAAGTTAAATATTATCCTGAATGAAAAAAAAAATGGACATTTGATAAGCTCTCAGAATTCCAAGACTTTGTTCAAAAAAAATCCTGAACTTAATAAAAGATTCAACATATAAGAACCAAGAGAAATATAAGGTACATAATAAAGACTGAATAAAAGGGACCCATAAGGACAGGCTGCTTACTTCTCATATATGTAAAATGGATTATCTAAGATTCTTATCAATAATTGGGTAGTTTATAAGAAAGATTGGGGTAAACCTGAGAATGAAAAGAATTTTAAAAGCAAAATTGATGGGGTGCTTGAGATCTATGTTTGTAATATTAGTCTGTAATATCAGTTTGTAACATCAGTTTGTAAACTCAATTTGTAAAACCAGTCTGTAAATTCACATCCCCTCCCCCCCACCCAGCCTCAGGGCATTAACTCTGCCCCTTCCCCCTGCCAGCACTCTGCCCAGCAACAACTCACGAATTGTTTATCTTTGCTTGGAGCAATAACAAGCTACACCTACGAATCCTTCACTAAACCATCTATAAACATTTTAGGCAAATGTTATCTCCCCTTAGTATAATGGCCAGCTGAACCTATGAATCCTTCAAGGCACTATCTATAGGCTAACTCCTTGGCCAATTATACACATACTGAGTCTCCATTAGTCTTGGTTTCCAACATCCATCTTGTCAAATATGACACTGATGGGTGACAGACTAGACACTTCTCAGTCAGCCTTGACCTCTAGCTGACTTAGTGACATTTCAAGCCTAAAACCACACCTCCAGGTAGGCCCCCCCCCCCCGGGCTATTTCCCAATGAATTATGGGCAATACACCTGAGCAGTTGACATTAAAAGTGCAAGTTCCTTTAAGCACTGACCACTCCTTAACTCCTCCCTAATCCCACCTTTACTCACCTAGTTAGCATAATTGACATCTGATTTATTGCCTAGACTCCTTAAAAACTATGCCTATGTCTTCTTTAGGTTTGTAGGTTCCCTAAGAACCCCTGCCCGCTGTAAAGCATAACAATAAACTTCTATAATCCTGACTCCAAGTCTGCTTGGGCCTAATGAATTCTTTCCAGACTGAATCGCAGGGATTCTGGTCATTGATATTGATCAGAGTTCCTGTATAACCTATTGCCTTCTCCCCCATCAAAACCATTTAGAAACAGCTTAAAAGAGTAATTATTTGAGATGCAAAAGGGAGAACTGATATAGAGGGATTAGATGGGGAAGGAGGGCTGGTAGTTCTGGTAAGTTACTTTCATCAGAAATGTTAAGAGGGAACAATACATATATATTTAGAAGAGTATAATGGTCTTCTAAATTCAAAAGAAATAAAATGGTAGGGGCATAAGGAGGGGGGCGGAGAGGACAAGGGAGGAATTTTTAGAGGGAGGGCAGGAGAAAAGGTAAATAAAAGGTGTTTTAGATTTATGGGAATGAGAGGATGGGGAGGGATTATGGGGGGGGGGGGGGTTAGGAAAGCCACAGGAGGGCAAGGAAGTAGACAGAAGTAAAGTAGAGGAGGCAGAAGGGATAGGAAACAAGAAATATAATCATACATAAAAAAAAAAGAACAAAGGCCAAGAGTACAACAGGTTTGGGAAAGTATATGTATGTATATGTATATATATTTATAGCTATAGAGAAACATCTAAACTTTACTGTGGCCTTCTGGGGTGGGGGAGGGGAAAAAAGAACAAAGTAAAAAGAGCACAGCAGAGAACAAAAGAAAATTCACAAGGAAGCAAAGAAAAGATGGACAATTCTCAACACGAGTACTATTTCTCAATAGGCTTTCTTGAAATGAAAATTTATTGTTATATTTTTTGAATCCTCTCATGTTCTGCTATGCACATGACATACTTTTATTTCTTTCTACCTCTGTATTTAAGTTTCAATATTTAAATTTATCATTAAAAAAAAGAAATTAATGCTCTCCATTCATTGGAAGAAAAAATATTGAAGCTGAAGCTTAAATACTTTGGTCACATAATGAAAAGACAGCACTGATTGGAAAAGACCCTGATGCTGGTAAAAACTTAAAGTAAAAGGAGAAGGGGACAGCAGAAAGTAAGATGGACATACAGTGCCATGGAAGCAATGAACAGGAGCTTGAACAGACTTTGGGAGACTGCAGAGGGTGGAAGGGCCTGGAGTGTTATGGTGCATGCAGTCAAGAAGCATCAGACATGACTGAACAACTCACCAACAAAAAAATGTATTTCTCATTTTATATTTGTGACGTACATGCTTCATATATACTTATATCCCTCAACAGAATAAAAATTCCTTGAAAGTAGGGATTTTTTATCTTCATACTTATTTCCCCAGAACTTGGCAGTGCCTGACACATAGTAGATGTTGCTAATAGATACTCGCTTCTTGATTGATGTTTCTAAACTATCACTAATTTTTAATTTAAACAAATATAAAATTTTACTCTATCTATAATGGTGCCAAGAGAACAGCAATAGAATCTGGTAATCAAGGTGCTATTCCTGGGTTCAAATCTTGCTTCTGATGCTCAGGACATATGTGGCCTTAGGTGGGTCACTTTCACTTAGTGTCCATGGATCTGTTTCCTTACCTGTAAAAAGAGGGGGTAGTGCTAGATGGCCTCTGAAGTCCTTTCTAGCTGTGGATGTATGACTTTCCTTGCCTATAAGAGACTAGACTATATATCCCTAAGGTATAACATTCACTGACTGAGATTTTAATCAGTATTCATAAAGCCCCTTCTGCAACAGGGTGCTAACACAAAGCACACCTTTCCAATAAATGCAGTTGTAAACAAACCCTCAGATTTATAAGCATGTTTTGTGGTGGATGGATAACTAAGCTCTGAATAAATGAAAATGGAACCCTGGGCTCCTGTAAGTTAACTTTCACTTTAGCTTGCCCCTAGCCAGGACTTCATATAATTTCCCAGCCATTTCCAAACCATAATTCTACAGTACTGGACATCCTCCTCATGGCCTCCCACTAAAACCTGGACTTTATTCCTGAGACTGTGAGCAGTGATGTGAGCTTTCATCCTCTCTTGCCCAGAACCAAGCCACCATACCTGCAGATAACATTTCTAGTTCCCCTTCATATGTGGTCATTTCCATTTAAAATTTAAGCTCCTTCAGGGCAAGAACAGTCTTGCTTGCTTATATTCATAGCCCAAGTACAGTGCCTCACACATACTAGTAAGAGATTAATGGTTTTTTTATTAAAATTTTGCTTTATTATGTTACTCAGCAAAGAGATCTCAAAGAAATATACAAACAAAGCTCATTCTGCCTGTGTACTATATTCTAAATATCACTTATCACCCGAAAATAAACTTGGGAGAATGAAAAAATCATCTTTGCTCTATCTACATGAGCCCATATCTACCTGTTCAAGAAATATTCATCAGGTTTCTAAGGAGACAAATATGGAAAATCTTAAGCAATTTGCTTTCAATCTAGGTTAATCATTTTAGTCTTCCATATTTATCTGTCAAAACACTGAAGCTGAAGTGCCCACCAGAAATTATACACCAAAGCCCCCTTAAACCTGCTAGAGGGGACCCCTACTAGGTTCCTTGGAAACCACCTAATAGGCTCCAATAGTAAAGAAATGTTCCACCTGTGTTGATAAAAACATGCCACAGATTCCCACGGATTCAGGTCTGTTTCTCTTCAGTAGAAATAATACTAAGGCTTTGTTTCAATAGGAATAATACTGAGAATGCTTTGCTTCAATGGGAATAATACTGAGAATGCTTTGCTTCAATAAGAATAATACTGAGAATGTTTTGCTTCAATAGACACAATGATAAAGACATAGTAACCATTAGAAACATATTCTGTTGCTAGCAATCACATTGTCTATAAAATTATGCCTAACAGAAAGCTCACTGCTGTCTTTCAGTCTGAGAGGCAGTCCCGGCCGGTTAATAAACACTCCTATCAAATTATAATTGGCCTAGCTGTCCTGTTATATCTCGGGTGTCCATTACAAAGCCATAATTCTGGGCTTCCGGACCAAATTTTAGGTAAAACATTCCCATTATGACATGGTCAGGTGATACTTGAGCTTGGCAGGGGGTTTCTGGATACCCCCAATTACAATAACATTAGCTATCCTAAACTGAGAGGCTAAGTGCTCTGCCAAGATCACAAGAGCTTGAGCCAAGAAGACTCTGAACCTTCTCAACACCTGCCTTCATCACTGGAGATCCTCCCACATGCTGATAATCTGCCTAGGTTCATTCCCCAACAGTTTACATATTCCCAATTCCATTTTACTCTCTCCACCATTATGTAACACTGATGAGATATGAGATATTTTAAGGATTGAATTGCACAGTACAATGAGCACTCTATTCAAAACTAAACCTTATCTAAGAAATTAAAGCATTCACAATTCATAACATAACAACTTATTGCCAGGGTGGCCACATAGCCTTAAACAAAACATATCATTCAGTATATAACATAACACTCAGTATGTAACATGGCATGCAGTATATATTATTACATTCAGTATATCTTATACAATCAGGGGGTCCCAGGCCAGGGTCTTCCTTAGCATAACACATCCCCAAAGGTAGCAGAGAATACAACACACTCCATGTCTAGGTCACAGTAGGTTACAATCCCCTCCATCAAAATAGTGTCCAAATCCTAAAAGTCTTCTTGGGGGTATGTCCTTTCCAAGCTGCCATTGCAAGCTCCTACCTGGCACTCTTAGATGCACATATGCTCGAAAGAGCCAAAGTCCTAACACTGCTCCATCCCCAGCTTCCAAGTGCTGAGGGGTGGCTCACTGCAAAGTTTTCATCTTAACCTGGGTAAATTCCGAGCCCTGCAGCTCCTCCTCCTGCAGGTCTGTGGGTCAGGCTCCTGTGGGTCAGCTCTCCACTCCTGCTCCATGTCTCACCTCAAGGGGAAGAGAAGGCTCCATTCAAAAGTCTCCTTGCTCCGACCTGAGTATGGGCACAGCAGACTCCAGGGACTCCTGCCCCCAGCTTCTATCTTTAACCTGCACGGCCCCAACTCCTGAGCAGCTCATCCCCCCCCCCCCAGCCTTACATGGGGAGGGGTAGCTCCTCTATGGGCCCTGGGCACAGCACACTTTCAGGGCTTCCACCCTGGCAATAATTTGGGGTGGGGCTACTCTACTCAAACTCTGCTTCTGGCCACAGCCTCAGCTCTGAGAAGTTGAAAATAAACTTTGGTCCTCGCTCCTTTGTTAGCTCTATAGATGCTTTAGCTACAAAATATAACACGGTAACTGGGAAACAAGGACAACTATCACAGTCTCGCTAAACTCCATACTTTCCTTTACTCTGCACAGATGCTACAGACAGGAAGGCTGCTAGCACAGGTTCATTCTTAATCCATCAGAGATCTCTTTCCCCTCTATCAATCACAGGTCTCCTCTTCACTAAGCAAGTTCCCACTGCTTATCGAGTTCCTGCTGCTGTTGCTGCTGTTGTTAGTTTTCTCAATGCTCAACGCTCATTTTTTCTTCCTCACGCTCATTTTCTCAACTCTCTTCCTCTGTACATACACACACACACACACACACACACACACACACACAGAGCTTTTCTCGACACCTGATTGGCTCAGCACAGAAAGGCATGAGAGTCCACATGCATAGTGCCAAAATAACACCTGATTGGTTCAGAGTCTACAGTTGTGAACTACCAGGGTTCAAAGGAGATTATTAATCCTTCAGATGTTTACATTTTAGCATGGGCCTGGGAAACTGAACTCCTAAAACAACAACAACAACAACAACAAAATCCCACCTTGCTTGCACTCATACAACACCCATGACAATACTGAACCCTGTCAAAGAACAACACCTCCCCAACTCCACCTGCCCAACTGCTCATTCCAATACTCCCCAACTCTACTCCAATGTCCCACTCCATGGTTTTCTACCCTTTCTACTGTGTCTCATAGAATTCCTGCTCTATAATTAACAAACTACTATTTAATCCCTCTTCCCCTCTTTCTCTCCACTCCCCGTTTTTCTCTCCTTCTCCTTTCTGACCTTCACTGACACATGGGGTTTCCTTTGTACACTACATAAACAATAAATAATTATTAAGCTCTTACTATGTGTCAGGGCACTGTGCTAAATGCTAGGGATACACATAAAAAAAGAAAAACAGCTCCTATCTTCAAGAAGCTTATGACCTAATGGAAGAAGAAAATACATAAAAGGAAACTGAAAATCAAGGAGAGGAGAGGAGTGCCAGAGTACCTGACTACAGAGGCAGGAAGAAGATGGTGGAGTTGAAATCAAGCAGAGTAGCTAATGGAAAATGAAGAGTTGTCTGAAATTTTGAGCCCTCTATAAATGGTTGATATGTAAGGGGACTTTATTCCACTCTCCAGCCTACTAACCAACAAGGCTGGACTCACAAAGCCATATTCAAAGGCTTATTACTTATGTAATCTAATCTCAAGTAGGCCCTGAATACAAATAAGCAATACTGCTACTTTTCCCTAATTGCTTCTCTGTTCCAATGAAAATCTAAGCAGATTTTCTCATCTCCTCTCTCCCCAAGTCTTCCAGGGCACTCCCTCAGGTCATACTCAAATGAAGATATCACTTCATACTTAACTTCAAAAACATAATGACCCTTCACCTTAAGCTCCCTCTTCTTCTCTTCTACTCATTTCATATTTCCCTATGACATTATCTTCCATTATCTTCTCCTTTACACAAGTCTTGGCTGAATGTTGTCATGCTCTTTAACATAGTCAACCTTCAGGGCAGAATCAAGATGATGAAGTAGAAACAGGAGTTCCCTGGGGCTCCCACTTCCACCTCCTCCAATTCATGTGAAAGGTGACTCTAAACAAACTTTAGAGCTATAGAACCCACAAAATGACACAGAGAATCTAACCTCCTGCTGAAGATAGCCCGGCTGGCCAGCAGGAAGCAGCCAGAGCAGCATGTTGGGAGCCCAGCCCCATTACAGCCCGAGGTTTTAGCCTCACAGTGGCCAAATCCAGCCCCCAGCTGAAGGCACTTCAGACCACCAGCAACTATGGCGGTTTCCAGAATTATCAACCCATAGATGCTGAGGACAAAGTGAGAGGTCAGTGCAGTGTGGACTTTGGGAACCAGTAGTTCAGGAGTGTACTCCAGCCTTTACCCCCTGAAGGGAGAAGCGGCTGAGGCACTGCGGCCCTGCAGCTGCTGCATGGCTACATCAGAGCTCCTGGTCTGCAGATTGTAGGGAGACTAAGCAACCAGTCTGAGGGGTTATCACTCTTGCTTTAACCTTCTTGGATTTGGATCACTGTCTAGGGTAGAGGTCCTAGGGTGTGCAAACAGTTTGCCAGAGCCAGGGGAGGCAGCTGAGAAGGCAGCCAACTAACAGCTCCAGCAGCTGAGGAAACCCCAGCAAATGGGACAAACCTCCCCTCTCTGGTAGCAGAGTTCTACTGTGGCAAAGAACTCAAAAGTCAAGGAACTGAGTGACAACATGAGCAGGCAAAGAAAGCAAAAGCGAGCACAGCAATCCAACTTTACACTCCTATTTAGGTGACAAAAAGGATTAAGGCATGGAACAGGAGGAAGACAGAAAAGTCAGAACTCCTGCACCAGAAGCTTCCAAGAAATGAATAAGCTGCTTACAGACCATAGAAGAGCTTAAGGAGGATTTTGAAAACCAAATAAGAGAAGTGGAGGAAAAATTGGGAAGAGAAATGAGAATGATGCAAGAAAATTATGAAATAAGAGTCAACAACCAGACTGAAGAAAATAACACCTTAAAATACAGACTAACTCAAATGGCAAAAGAGGCTCAAAAAGCCAATGAGGAGAAGAATGCCTTAAAAAGACGAATTTGCCAGATGGAAAAAGAACCTCAAAAGCTCACTGAAGAGAATCATTCCTTCAGAATTAGATTGGAACAAATGGAAGCTAGTGACTTTATGAGAAATCAAGATACTATTAAACAGATCCAAACAAGTGAAAAAATAGAAGACAATGTGAAATAATCTCAATGGGAAAACCACTGACCAGGAGAGATAATTTTAAAATTATTGGACTACCTGAAAGCCATGATCAAAAAAAGAACCTAGAAATCATCCTCCAAGACATTCTCAAGGAAAACTGCCCTAATGTTTTAGAACCAGAGGACAAAACAGAGATTGAAAGAATCC